>NC_064849.1:112133612-112263612 GCF_024139225.1 Suncus etruscus | reverse complement strand
TCCAGTGTCAGTGTTGCTTCCAGACCTGCATCTCCCCAATCCATTGGGATTGGACACGAGGCTTCCACTTCACCTATTCATAAAGCATGCATTCTATCTGGCTGTTTGATCCATCTCCCCGACCCTAACTGAGATTTTTCTTAACTTCTTTTTCAGATGGCTTATTATTAGTGTATAAACACACAATTAAATTTCACATGTTAATTTTATATTCTAGCAAATTCACTAATTTTTTTTTCTTTGGGGAGAGGCATACCCAGCAGTGCTCAGGAGTTACTCCTTGCTCAGTGCTCAGAAATTACTCCTGGCAGGCTAGAGGACCATATGGGAGCCAAGGATTAAACCTGGGTCTGCTATTTGCAGGGCTCCGGCCCCCATTTACTGATTTTTTCCTAATAGATTTTTGTGATTTTCAATATATAAATTAACATCATCTGAGAAAAGTGAGTTTTTCTTCTTTACCAATTAATACCTTTCCTTCCTTTTTTCTTGCCTATTTACTCTGGTGACATTTCTAACACTTTATTAGATATTGCAAGAATGGACTTGTCCTAGACTTGATTTTAAAGATAAAGCTTCAACTTTTTACCATTAGGTACATATTATATGTGGTCTCCTCATCAATGGCCAATTTTTTGGAGAGGGCAACATCTGATAGTGACCAGGGCTTACTCCTTGTTGGCTTTGCTCAGGGGACAATGTGATACTGAAGATTGAACTCCAATCAGCTGCATTCAAGGCAAGAGACCTACTTATATTACTGCTCAGGCCCCCTCAATAACCTTTAGGTTGAGGTACATACCTTGTATACTCCCTCTGTGATTAAAACAATAATTATTATAAACTGAAGTTGTCAAATGCCTGCTACTATTAAAATAATTGTATGGTATTTATCCTTCATTTGGCTGATGAGGCATAGCACACTGATTTGCAGATATCCAACCATCCTTGCATTAATAGAATAAATTTCATTTGTTCATGGTGTATGCTCCATTTATTTTGGTTTTGGTGATACTCAGAGTGTACTCCTTGCTTTGCTCTCAGGGATCACTTCTGGTGGGCTCAGGAAATGTTGAAGGATGCTGACGCTTGAATTTGGGTCAACCATGTGTGTGACAAATGCCCTATCATCTATACTATTGCTCTAGCCCTGGCATATGATCCTTTTAATACGCAGTTATGGATCACTTAACAAAGGGGTTACAAAAAATTAGATATTTTATTGAGCAAACCTTATTTAATATCTTTACACAAAGCTAGACTGCACAGCTAGGCTAAATATAGGACCATTGATTTATGTACAGCCTGTTATTAACCAAACTGTTATGGGCTCACAGTTGTAGTTGAATTTAGCTTATGTTCCCTCCCAGTTGTGTATTGATATACAAGGACTGAGGTTTCTGGTGGTTTTTCTCTCTGCTACCTGATACTTAGAAATTGTTCAACTAATTTTAGATTTTTTTTCAGATTAAATTAGATTTATGTTTGTTCATAGAAGGAAACAAGTTTGGGAATCTTTTTATATTTGCATCTTAAAACAGAATCTGTGAATGCCCCTTCAGACAATGGGAAGGGTAGGAAAGCTGAGAACATTGGTAGCAGGAAATATACACTGGTGATGATGGGACAGGTCTTACAATACTGAGTGACTAAGACCTGATCATGAACAGCTTTGTAACTGCATATCTCATGATGATTTAATTAAAAATCTACTAATTAAAAAAACAGAACCAGTGAATGCTTTTTTTCTTACTATAATGTTTTCAAGGTTTATCCATGTTATACAATTTATTTCATATATATTTAATGTACCAATGTTTTTTTATCTTTTGGGATTGAGGATTTCTTGGAGAACTTTCTAAAAGCTAAGCATGTCTGCACTACAAATATTTATATGTAGCAGTGTACAAGAGTTCTTGAATCCCATTCTTGAAACCCAATCTAATCAAAGTATTTGTTATGAAAAGACCTGATGTTAAATGGCCCTTAATTTTTGGTAAAGGACTCTCCTTTATGTGTACATGTAAGTTGGAGAAAGTAGGCCCTACTAAATCAGTATCCTATAAGGAGACAGCTTTCGAAGCCACTCCAAACAGAACTACAATACTTAAGTAGGCTTACTGGATATATGCCACCAGCTGCAGAAATTCTTTCAGGACTTTATGAAGATGCAAAAGGGTTGAATAAGAATGACTGAACAGTATGAAATAAGAACTAAGCACAGTTTACTATGCCATAAACTTAAACATGTATCCTATGTTTATATATTAGGCTATAAATTATATACAGAGGGCTCTGGTAAGAGTTTCCAATTCCTCTTCTCTAGTTACTGGTGAAATCTTATCAAGTGTGGCTGAGAAAATAGTTTCTTTTCTGGACATCTCAGAATTGTGATGATCCTCTGGGTTTCCCACACTGTCTTTAAAACTTAGTAATCTGTACATGGAGTGTCATTTCTCTGCTATCAAGTGCCCTTGGTACCATGGATTAAGTCCACTTATATACAATAGTTAGAATGGGAGCTAATCAAGTCATTGAAAATACAGTTTAAGATTAGTTATCCCTTTGACATATTTATTATCTTTAGCTGTATGTTTGACATTATATTGACTTAAAACATACTAGATTTAGAGAATCAGATGGGATTTCTAATTTCAACTTTTCTTGATGTAATATATGATAGCTTCATAGAATCTAAAACAAGTTTTTATTTAAGTATATTTTTCAGGGACAGAGCTATAGTATAGTGGGTGTGGTACTTGTCTGGCACATAGCTGGCCTGGATTCAATCTTCAGCATTTCATATGGTTCTCCAAATCACACTAGATGTGATTTCTGAGTGCAGAGTCAGAATTTAGTCTTGAACACTGCTAGATGTGACCCTTCCAAACTATATATAGACAAACAGACAGATAGGTAGGTAAATAGATATCTTCAAATCAGAGTTCTAAACCAATTTTTTTCTTGCATCAAGTATGCCTCTACTATACCATCTACAATATTTGTATCCTTTTTGTGTTAGATCAAAATTGTAGTGGACTAAGTTTGCTCTCAAATGGAATAATGTATTTGTAGTTTCATCCTGGTGCATTTCTTCCCAAAATTATCCTCCTTGCCTCTCTTTGCCCCCACTGGCCAGACCCCCTCAGATGAGTCTTGCCTGGAAACCCCACTCTCTCCTATGGAGAAGTTGGTATCACAAGGCACATTTGCCTGCTTCAGCTTTCTCAGATGACTGAGAGATCTCTCCACAAATCTGACTCTAGGGTTTAGATAGACTGACTCCCTCTAAACTTGCTTCCAGCAATGTGTCATTATGTCCTCTCACCAATGCCAAAACTTGATTACCTTGATTACTCTGACCTAAACATTTCCTTCAGAGTTGTCCACCAGGTCTTTCCCAGGGAAAATTCCATCTTTTTCTCTTTTTAAGTCCCCCAATGATGTTATGCCTCTTAGAATAGAGTTGAACTTTTCTGGAGTCACTTTGAAGTCCATTGGGCCCCTTCCCTTCCTACTCCTCCTCTTCCCTAGCAAGAATGCCCTGGCTCTTTCTACCCTCGGGATATTGTCACTTACCAAAGCCTAATGCATGCTTTTCTCTTCTGTTCCTTTTCCTGGAGCATTGCTGGCACTGGCAATCAAATAGATCCAGGAAATATTTTTCTGACCTGTTGCCTAAACTCCAAGAGAGCCTGTGGAACCTTTTTAGAATATTCTTCACTAATTCCAAATTTAATATCCTGTATCCTCAATACACGTTGAAATCCAAGAAGGCAAAAATATTTGTATTCACTCATAGTACCTAGCACAGGATTGATGCTATGCATTATTTGTTGGATCAGGGCACTGTTAATATCACTTGCCCTGGAGTTATTTGTCTTTAAGTGATGATTCTGAGTAACAGAACCTTTGACTCAAAGTGCCATCTAGGCCAACTGGTATTTACAATGTGTTTGTAAGCATTAGGCTGTGTTGTGTTGGATAACTATGATGAGCCAGATAGCCAAGAATGTTTTGAGTTCATCTCTTTCCATTGAGTTCAGATATTTTATTATATTTCTCAGACTCCTTCACTTCTTAAGAATCCTGACCTCATACCAACTCATACCACAGAGACTGGCACACATCACAAAGAATAAGAACAATCAGTGCTGGCAGGAAAAGGAACTCTTTTTTACTGCTGGTGGGAATGCCATTTAGACCAGCCTTTATGGAAAACAATATGCAGATTCCTCAAAAAACTGGAAATTGAGCTCTCAAATGATCCAGCTATACCATTACTAGGGATATACCCTAGAAACAGAAAAATATAATTCAAAAATTCCTACCTCACACCTATATTCATTGCAGCACTATTTGCAATAGCTAGACTCTGAAAATAACCAAGATGCCCTTTAACAGATTAATGACTAAAGACATTGTGGTTCATATACACAAAGAAATATTACGCAGCCATCAGGAGAGATGAAGTAATGAAATTTTTCTGTATGTGGATGTACATGGACTCTATTATGCTGAGTGAAATAAGTCAGAGGGAGAGAGATAGATGCAGAATAGTCTCACTCATCTATGGGTTTTAAGAAAAATGAAAGACATTTTTGCAATAATCATCAGAGACAAAAGAGATGAAGGCTGGAAGGTGCAGCTCATGACATGAGGCTCACCACAAAGAGTGATGAGTGCTGTTAGAGAAATAACTACATTGAGAACTATCCTAACAATGTAAGTGAATGAGAGAAGTAGGATGCCAGGGGTGGGGTGAGGGGGGCATTGGTGGTGGGAATGTTGCACTGGTGAAGGGGGGTATTCTGTTTATGACTGAAACCCAACTTCAATCATTCTTGTAATCATGGTGCTTAAATAAAGATTTTATTTAAAAAGAAAAAGAAAAAAAGAATCCTGACCTCACCCTTTTGTGAAGGACCTGAGGAGTCATATTCTTTAAGTATGTGTGTTGCCATCAGTGGCGGGGGCATTAAAAATTAAAATAAGGTGACAAAAACTCAGCTGTAAAAAACATCTTGAAGATTACCAATGTTTATAGTCACAGAGTGACTTCACTGTTCAGATCTGTTGGTGTATCATGAGTCTAGGAACCTTGACTTTTCATGTTAAAGGTGCCTGACCAGAACTTAGACTACAGATAATCTAGCCATAAGTTTGGTTTGCAATTTGGTTTTCTTTTCCTACAAACTCACCTAGTTCTTGCCTATATCTGTACACTTCCACACCCAGAAGAGAAAAGGCGTTTATTCAAATATTTCAGACAAGACAAAATGTGTCCAAAGTCAATATCCAGAAAAATTATCTTCTCTGCTGACTAATCTCTTTTATTAGCGATTCTTGTGTTTAAATGAGTCTTTTCTTGTACTTCTGGTATTTTGTTCCTTCACATTTTGGGCCACCATCCTGCATGTAGTTTTGGTTAGTGCTCAAGAGTCAATCTCAAAAAAAAAAAAAAAGAGAGAGAGAAAGAATCGATCTCAGCTGTGCCCTGGTGATTAAGCAAGTACCTGGGAGACAATGTGGTGTCAGGGATAGAACTCAGGCCTCCTGATACAGAGCATGTTCTCCAATCCTGAGTTATTGCTCAGGTATTACTTCCTGATATTCTTTCAACCTACACCAATACTCTTTTATCCTCTGGTCAGTTCCTGATGTTCTCTGAGAACACCCTGGAAAAGGATAAGGAAGTGGTTGACTTCCTGCATCTCTCCTGACACAGAGTGATCTTCAGACTCCTCCCCCTCACATTTTAGCCAGATCCAGCCTTATTCTTTGAAACATGTACTCTGTGTCTTTAAGAGAAACTCACAAATCAGGAAGAGCAGAACCTTGTATTTGAGATTATTGTAAAAGGATTTCTTTTCATCCACAGAAGACATTTTTCCACTTCATTTTCCATCAGTAACTTCCTTTATCTTCTTTTAAGCAGACATCCTTGGCCAGAGAGAAGTTGGTCATTTAAAAATAGCCAGATATCTGGTGATATTTCAAAAGCATAATGAAGAACTGTGACACGTTGCTGTGGTGCTGGGCTCCGTTTATGTCTTCCATCTTCCTCAGTAGACAGAAGAGTTAGTCTGGTTTATGATGAGTTTTGTGTATGTTTATTGGAAAATGTTCTGTTTTAAAGAGACCTTTCACCCTAGCCAAATGCACAGTGTGAGAGAGACACTCTGTGTAGACCTGTGTCTGCTTGTTATGTGACATGCTTCAGACATAGGGACTTCCTGTGTTTCCAGAAGGCAAGCTGGAGCAGTTAACAGAGTCCATTGACTCTGGGCCACCCTGTGCCATTCATCACTTGTTCCTGATGGTGTATTCAGTGAAACCCATGGGTTTAGAAAGTCAGAAACTGATGAAGGACTAAGAACAAGTTACCTGAAACACAGGAGGGCAGTTCAATTCTGGGTGGAATTGGTGTCTAGGTTAGGGAAGAGTCCATTGAAGTTCAGTGTGTTCAGTTCATCTAGTTCGGTGTGTGATAGCCTTCAGCAGCATCTTGCCCCAAATCAAGATAGACCAGACTGTTATTTTATGTAGTAACAGCAAACAAACAAACAAAGCCTATCTTATAAGAACTCAACCTATTGTCATCTCCCCTGCCAACACAATTAATCATTCTCCTTCGAACACTCAAACTTCACCTGAATGATTCCTGTCTTGCATTCAGTTTGACAATCCAGGAAGTAGAGGACATCTTTGAATTTTGACTCTCTTTCCTGGCAGATAGTTTAGCTATAAAACAGTTGTCAGATCTGATTTATTTGAGACATGAAGGCTGGAAGATCTAGAGCAGTTGTCCTTCCTTCCTCCATTGTTTTCCATTGTCCCCCCTGTGCTTATTATATCTCTGGAGATTCTTTCTCTTGCTAGCACATCAGGCAACACCCCTGGTTTAGGAAAAGTAAGCAAGATCCAGCAGGAAACAGGTCCATGTACAAGCATGAGAAGGTGGTGTGCAACAGAACAGAAGCCTGGCCAGGAAGGTGGCACCCCCACTTGGGTGTGGTAGGAGCATCCACCCCAGATAGTGTGCCTGCTGGGGCCACTAATGATTTTGCAGCTAGAAAGTGCCTGGTGAAAGGCTGAGAGGAGAAATTCAATGCAGTTTCCTTTTATCTGCCTCTCCAATTGATGCCTATACAGAGCAAGCAGGGCTCCCCAAATAAGCCAGTCTGTTTCAGATACACAAGATTAAGTAGCTAGTGACATTCAAGACCAATTGGCCCACCCAGGAGGACTAAAACCGGCGGAAAAGCTGTCAGATTTCGCCTTTTCTCCATTAATCTTAAAGCCTTTCAGTGGTGCCAGGTCGCATCTCCATCAGACAAGCTGGGAAGAATGTCCAGCAACTTTCTCCACACCCCAACCCCCGCCCTCAGGAGAGTAACCCCTTCACTGCTGAGCTGGCTTCTCCAGGACTCAGAGTTTTCTCTTCTGGGTCAGAAAGTGATCCCTAGTGGCCCCAGCATCTTATCCCAATGGGAAGGCTGGAAACCACATGAACTCTTTTCCCATGTGTGAAAACTCTTTTCCTTTTTGTGTGAACCAGGGATTCAGGTTATGTTTCTTAGAAAGCGATGAGAGGTCACCTGTAAGAATCTGAAGGTCCCATTTGTCCTGTTGCAGCAGAATCCTAGTGTGGCCTTTGCAAAAACTGGGAGGACCCAAGAGGGGTTCTTGCAAAGAATGGACCCAGGAGGGGATGCAGAGTGGAGACAGAGTTCAGCACATTGTGGCCTGGGAAGATGGACTCAACAGCTGGTTGGCCACATGGCCAGGCCCTCACCCCCAAACCTACCCCTGCCACCTTTTCTGTGATGCTTATCTCACTATCAGCCCCGAACAAAAGAGGCCTGAGAAAGTGGTGAGCCCTGGTTCTTCACGCCAGGGATGATTTATCCCAGCAGGCGTAGACTTGATCCCAGCTCCAAAACACAATTCTGACTTGCACTTGCATCTTTCACAGCCCATATATTTATCACACCGTCTTGTTTACAAAGATACTGTTATTATTTTATGGCTTTGTTTCTGTTTGGGGCCAAACCCTGTGGTACTCAGGGTTTACTCCTGGCAGTGTGTGGGGGACCCTATGCAAGGCAAGCATCTTAATAATAATGTGACTTAATAATAGTATGTCTCCAGCCCAGCCTTCAACTGCCATGATCACTCCCTGAATAAAGTAACCCACCTTAGGAGGTGAATGCAAACCATAGTTCCCACCCCACTGCAGGTGGCTCAGCCTTTTCCCCCACGTGCAGAGATTATGAAATAGACCTCGGCATGACTTGCTTCAGGGCAACTTTCCACACACAGTTTCTGGATGCATATTTAAATAACTTGGATGACTTCAAAGAAGTCACACACTCTGCCTTGGTCCTGGTGAACCAGACGATAAGCCAGAGTTAATAGCTTCTCTTAATTAGGTTAAAATGTTAATGAGCATAAAAGGATGCTAAGAAAGATTTGTGTTATCAATCTCACCTAAACCAGAGAGAACAGATGTGCCTTTGCTGTCTATATTAATATCCCTTTCCAAAGCAAAATTAACGCCCGAGGAAAGAAATCCGAGCCTACATATCTAGGACTAATAGTCACATATTGGACTCTTTGTCAGTATCTTGCAAAGATAGCTACTAATTGACCACAATGAAATACTTTGATAAAGATACGCCCACCAATAAAACAGGCACCTAACCCAGGGCAGCGCATGGAGCTGATGTTCAGTTTTGAAATGTATTATGTGCATGTTCTGACTAAAGCATTCAGTATACAAAGCACTTAGGTATTTGCACAGAATGCAAATTTCTAGCATCAGCATGATCCAACCTCTAATATTACAGTTAAGCAAAAGATAAGGACTCTCACTGAGGGAACTTAAGCCCCTGAGGGCAGGTGTTTTGTCTAGAAATTTAACAAACAGGCTTTGTGTGATCCGGACTCCTCAAGGAAGGGCCTGCACTCAAGATTGTAATCGCCCTCCATGGCCCAGGTCCGGCCTGGGTGGCTGGGCCCAGCAGCGCTTGCTTCTTGCCATCCCTCCTCAGCACCTGCCAAACTCGCAGCCGCTTCGAGGGCCTGGACAGGGAACTGGTGATTGAACTGAGTGAGAGTCCAGGAAAGGAGCTGGATTCGGTCCACAGATGGCTGACATGATAAGTCTTTCAGAGCAGCCTCCCTTCACTGCTCTCTGCTTCCTTTAAAAGTCTGAGAACATCTTTGCCCTCCGGCAGAAATTCAGAGTTGGGAAAGCAGGAGGCCCTAAAACCCGCCTTGTGCAGACATCCCAGCCACAGGCACCTCTTCTGTTGTCCTGTGAGAACAAAGACAGGAAAGCAACAAGGCTGCTCTCTTCTATGGCCTCTTTCCTTGTCCCAGGCCCACCCAGAGAGGCTGAGGTATGGTGGTCCAGTGCTCTTGGCGTTCATGTCATTGTATAGGTCTCAAAGGACAAGCCATGCCCCAGCCTCTACTCGTTCTGTAGGCATTTTCAGGCCAACCGAGATTAGGAACTGGCAGAACAAGACACCTTGCCTAGGAATTTTACTGTCATGAATTGAATACCTTTTAACAATTTCTATATATTGATGATACAGCATCTTTTTTTGGGGGGGTAGTCTCACCTGGCAATACTCAGGGTTTACTTCTGGCTCTGCGCTCAGAAATCACTCTTGGCAGGCTCAGGGGACAATATGGGATACCAGGAATCAAACTTGGGTCCATCCGGGGTTGGCTGCATGCAAGGCAAATGCCCTACTGATGTGCTATCTCTCCAGCCTCAATGATGACACAGCATCTTCCTTTCATCAAAGGAAGGTTTTTCTGTTGACAAAAGCAATTCTCATTGGACTCCTGTGCTTCCTCCTTTCTTATAGTCTCTGGAGCACTGAATGTCTAAGTGTAGTTATGTTCTCAAAAAGATATTACTGAGAAGCCAGAGAGGGCTAGTACAGGGGTTAAGGCACTTGCCTTGCATGCCGCCATTCCCACCCCCACCCCCATTTGATTTGCATTATGACATGGTCTTCTGAGCACTGTTCAGTGTCATTTCTAGGTACAGAGGCAGAAGTAGCTTTTGAGAACCAGTCGGTGTGGCCCAACGATTCCCGCTCAAAAAAAGAAAAATGAAAAGACATTATTGAATTATTGGTCCTTGATATTTTCCTATAGAATTTGGACATTATCTTCACTTAGAATGCATTGCTGTCCTCATTTTCCTGCTGAGTTCTACTTTTCTTTATTTTTTCTTATTTCTTTTTTTATTTCCCTTCTTTTCTTTCTTAATCAAAACTTAATACCCTCCAATATTCTGCCTCTTGTCATACCCAGAATTCCTCAATTTCCTTGCCTCTCTCTATTTCGTAAGAGATTCCAAATAGATGATCCTACCAGCTCCCTTTTCACTTCTTCCTACAAACTATAGGACAGGCATTGCTCAAAGAACATCTAAGATTTAGCTTACATAGAACTATAATTTAATCATTTCTGTACTATATTAAACACATTTCTACTATGAGGTGATTTGTGCTGCCTTCAACTTTCCTGGAGGACTCATTGGATCAGTATTTGTTAAATAAAGTGCAGGGGCATGGGAGGACACTTAACTTCTCTCATCATCTTCCAGCCAGATCTTGGAGCCCAGGATTCTTCAACTATAAGAGTTTCACTTGGTGACCAGGTGGTGCATGATCAGGGCTTCCGGAAAAACCCTGACTGACCTGGAGCCAGGTTCTGGGCTCCTTTAATAGGGCCTAGATTTATTACTGCTTCGAGCTCCACTCCACCTCAGCAACCAAAATGCCTGTTGCAGAACAGTGGAGCAACTCAGTAGAACTCCTCGTTAAACAAGAGAGTATGTATTCAGGTATTTATGAAATGCTTTCAACTTGCTTCTCTTGAGAGCTAGAGCTATTTTGGAAGAATTATTTCATGCGACAAAACTGCGCCTGCCCAGTGGGGCCTGACTGTGAAAAATTGTGAGTGCTGCTTGTGTGTGTATGTCTCCTGTCCTGTCGCGTAAAACTCTTGGGAGGTGGGCCGAAAAGAGGCTCCAGAAGAGCACTTAGCTCTGCTTCGCTACGTGGCCCTGTGCTCTTTCTAAGGAAAGAACACCATTGCAACAAGAAGAAAAAAATCACACTAAGAACTGTGCTGGATCACTGAAGCCCAGCATTTCTCTCCAGACTTTCTTCTCTGGTGCGTGCTCGGGCCTAAGATTTGATCCTGTGAGAGTCTTCATCCACAGAGGACTCCCCTCCCTTGGATGCAAGTCAACCCACCCAGAAAGGGTGGAGCCAGAGGAGTGTGGCTGCTTACATCACTTAGCCAATGAATACCACCACAACATGTAGAAAAACCCACAATACAAGTGTGACAATGGGGAAACAATGCAGGCCAGCATCAGACATAGAGAATAAAGATGACAATTCTGATGACCAGATAATAACCAACCAACTAATCAACCTCTCAGATAAGGACTTTAGACAAGCAATATGGAACATGCTCAAAGAACTCAAAGAAACCATGGGTCGAGTTGAACTAACTAACTAACAAGAACCAAGAAAATATGAAGACAGAAATCACAAAACTCCAAACTGAAATAACATGTCAACTAACAGGCCTGAAAAACTCAGTAAATGAAGTGAATGACAAAATGGATAATCTCTGGGACAGGATAACAGAAGCTGAGAATGGAATTGGTGTTGTGGAAGATGAGATAAATAACAATTCCATACAGCGGGAGAGACTGGAAAAAAAACTTAAGGCAAATGAACAGACAATGAAAAAATTAGACAAAGAATGGGAACAGGTGAAAATAGAAGTCTATGATAAGCTCAACAGAAACAACTTAAGAATCATTGGAGTCCCAGAGACCCAGGAAGAAAATTTCCAGGAAGAATCAATGGTCAAGAACATCATTAAAGAGAAACTTCCAGAGCTAAAGAATATATGTGATCAAATTCTGCATGCTCGAAGAGTACCAACCAAAAGAGACCCCAGAAAAAATACCCCAAGACACATCCTAGTCACAATGATGAATCCCACAGACAGAGACAGAATTCTGAAAACAGCAAGATCAAAAAGGGAAATTACATTCAAGGGAGCATCCTTGAGATTTACAGCAGACCTGTCACCAGAAACACTCAAGGCCAGAAAGCAGTGGTGGGATAATGTGACAAGACTGAATGAAATGAATGCTTCACCTAGAATACTGTACCCAGCAAAACTTGCTTTCCAGTTTGGCGGAAGAATACATGGTTTCACAGACAAGAAACAGCTCAGAAACTTTACAGACTCAAAACCAGTCTTAAGAGAAAAACTGAAAGACCTAATTTAAGACAAGACTAACCAAAAGACACACCAAATTTCGATAGAAAGATGGCATTAAATCTCAGGACAATTCTTTCTCTCAATGTCAATGGACTAAATGCACCAGTTAAGAGACAGTGTGGCTAAATGGATCAAAAAACTCAATCCAACCTTCTGATGCCTACAAGAAACACACCTGAATAGTCAGGACAAACATAGACTCAAAATAAAAGGCTGGAGAAAAATTATCCAAGCAAACAACACCCATAAAAAAGCTGGAGTGGTCATACTAACCCAACAAGAATATAATAGACCTGAAAAGCAAAGAAAATCTCTTCAACAAGTGGTGTTGGCACAACCACTAGCAAAAAATTGAACTTAGACCCCCAGCTAACATCTTGTATGAAGGTTAAATCCAAATTGATGAAAGACCTCAATATCAGACCCAAAACCATAAAATATATAGAACAACACATAGGCAAAACACTCCAGGACATTGAGACTACAGGCATATTCAAAGAGGAAACTGCACTCTCCAAGCAAGTAAAAGCAGAGATTAACAGATGGGAATATATTAAACTGAGAAGCTTCTGCACCTCAAAAGAAATAGCATCCAGGATACAAGAGCCCCCCACTGAGTGGGAGAAACTATTCACCCAATACCCATCAGACAAGGGGCTAATCTCCAAAATATACAAGGCACTGACAGAAATTTACAAGAAAAAAACATCTATTCCCATCAAAAAATAGGGAGAAGAAATGAACAGACACTTTGACAAAGAAGAAATACAAATGGCCAAAAGACACATGAAAAAATGCTTCACATCACTAATCATCAGGGAGATGCAAATCAAAACAACTATGAGGTACCACCTCACACCCCAGAGATTGGCACACCTCACAAAGAATGAGAACAAGCAGTGTTGGCGGAGATGTGGAGAGAAAGGAACTCTTATCCACTGCTGGTGGGAATGCTGTCTAGTTCAACCTTTATGGAAAGCAATATGGAGATTCCTCCAAAAACTGGAAATCGAGCTCCCATATGACCCAGCTATACCACTCCTAGAAATGTACCCTAGGAACACAAAAATACAATACAAAAATCCCTTCCTTACACCTATATTCATTGCAGCACTATTTACCATAGCAAGTCTCTGGAAAAAGTCAAGATACCCTTCAACATATGAATGGCTAAAGAAACTGTGGTACATATACACAATGAAATATTATGTAGCCTTCAGGAGAGATGAAGTCATGAAATTTTCCTATACATGGATGGAATACATGGAATCTATTATGCTGAGTGAAATAAGTCAGAGATAGAGAGAAAGACGCAGAATGGTCTCACTCATCTATGGGTTTTAAGAAAAATGAAAGACATTCTTGCAATAATAACTTTCAGACACAAAAGATAAAAGAGCTGGAAGTTACAGCTCACCTCATGAAGCTCACCAAAACAGGGATGAGTTTAGTTAGAGAAATAACTACGTTTTGAACTATCCTAATAAAGAGAATGTACGAGAGAAATAGAAAGCCTGTCTAGAGTACAGGCGGGGGTTGGGTGGGGAGGAGGGAGATTTGGGACATTGGTGATGGGAATGTTGCACTGGTGATGGGGGGTGTTCTTTACATGACTGAAACCCAAACACAATCATGTATGTAATAAAGTTGTTTAAATAAAAAGTTAATAAAAAAATAATGTAATATAAGGGGCTGGAGAGTTAGCATGGTGGTAGGGTGTTCGCCTTGCATGTGGCTGACCTGGGAGGGACCTGGTTCGATTCCTGGCATCCCATATGGCCTCCCAGCCTGCCAGGGACAGCTTGAGTGCAGAACCAGGAGTAACCCCTGAGCATCGCTAGGTGTGGCCCACCAATCAACCAACCAATAAATAAATAAATAAATAAATAAATAAATTTAAAAAAAATTGTTTCATGCAATATAGGCTGTTTTCCATATTAAAAAAAGTGTTGGAAATTAAACATTTGTGCCTGGTAAATCTGAAACTTATTCAAGGGGTAGCATAGCGTAGCACATCTGTAATAGTGTGTTTGGTTGACCCAGTTGGAAAACCAAATCTTTTAAAATCATGACCATAGAAGGAATCTGGAGATGTTTCATGGAGCGGTGTTGAGTGGCAAATAGATTGAGAAGCCCAGAATTCAAAACATGGGCTAATTTTATAAGCTAGAAAGTATCTTTTCTGAATCCAATACTTGGATTTTTAGAAAACTGTCTTCTTGTCTTATTCCAGAGACCCAAGAAGGGCTTCTTCTTTTTTTTTTTTGTTTTTGTTTTTGTTTTTGGGCCACACCCGGCATTGCTCAGGGGTTACTCCTGGCTGTCTGCTCAGAAATAGCTCCTGGCAGGCACGGGGGACCATATGGGACACCGGGATTCGAACCAACCACCTTTGGTCCTGGATCGGCTGCTTGCAAGGCAAACGCCGCTGTGCTATCTCTCCAGGCTTCTTCTTAAAAACAAAACAAAAAAAAAAAAAAACTCCTGTGCCTGCCAGGGGTGATTTCTGAGCGTAGAGCCAGGAGTAGCCCCTGAGTGCTGCCGAGTGTGACCCAAAAACCAAACCAAACCAAACCAAAACAAAACAAAACAACAACAACAACAACAAAAACCTCTGGATAAGCTTCTTCTTAAAAGGACTTTTTATAAGCTGCTGGTTTGGAATGGAGGTGGTATAGGAATCTACCTTTCCCTCTTAAATAATGTTTATGTGTCTTTGATGCTATTGCTTACCATCTGTTCCATACACACAGAAAGATGCCAAATTTCACATTCAGCTCAGGGGCACAAAAAAAGTTTGCCTGGTCTTACGGTCTGATTGGCTTGTCTTCTCCATAAAGGTAGCAGAAATATTAAAAAACTACTGATTATTCCTTTTATTCACCAAGCTTTGGGCTCCACTACTGCTGTCTTTCTTTTGCTAGCTATTCTTGGTATAAGTTCCCCCCACTCTTTTAAACTAGGTACGTTTCTTTTCCTGCATTTATTTAAGAGGCGTTCTTTGCTCAGAAACCTCTAATCAACCACAGATTCTTTCAGGATGAAAGTGAAATGGTAAATTTCCTAGAATTGGAGTCAAATAGATAATAGAGCATTTGCAATTGGCTAATTCGGATTTGATCCCAGGCACCCCATATGGTCTCTCAAACTCTTCAGAGTGATACCTTAGCAGAGTCAGAGCCAGGGGTGCATTCTCTACACTCTGCATCATATGGCCTCAAAACAAAACAAAAAGTTTCATTAAAGTAGCCTGTTATCATCTGCATCTTGCACATCAATGTCACGTCAAGGTGCTGATTTCTAACAATGCTGTACTTGGTCCTCCCTGGAGACTTCTCACTCTATCTCTTATGCACGGACTCGATGTAGCAGGAAGCATGCAGGTGAACCTGGGTTCATTTTTGAACTTCCTCTTTTTGCTTTAAGAAAAACCACATCGAAAACTGTGCGACGTTTTCTATGCACAGGAGGGTCCAGAGTGCTTTGGTGCCCCTCTGGCCGCACCTCCTCCCACCACCACAGGAGGGCCCTGGATTTGCTCACTGAACTCCTGGACCCTGTGGCCTCTTCACCTCACATCCTACACTTTCTTTCAGAAGGGAATCCCTAATTCCTGGTTGCTTCCCCACAGGCAGCAGCTCTACTGGTGAGAAATGCTCGGTGATTTGCTGCATCCCAGGACATCTCTGAGGCCTCACTTTCAACCACCCAGCTTGCGGCTGCCCGCTTCCTCTCTCTCAGGCAGCTGTTCCACCCCGCTGAAGGCCGCTGCAGGCAGCCGTCTCCACAGCAAGCATCCGTCCTGTCCTTTTAGTGGGTGGGCTGGCTGCCCTCCAGGACATGGGTTCCCAGATACAAGAGGAGATGGGCCATCAAATGTTGGCAGGGGGTGGCAACAGCACAAAACCCTGCACGAGTGACCGTTAAGGACAGCTGATGGCAGCTTCTTCTCCCTCACTGATGACCCTTCATTCTTGGTCTCTGTAAGCACTTTTGACATCCAGAGACCTGTGAATGACAGTGTCCCCTGCAGGCACGTGCTTTCTTCCAGAGCCTGTTGTTTGCAGACTTGGCTGTGTCTCTACTGGCCCTAGAAACCTGTGGCTCTGGCGACTTGGCCCCATCCGGATGGCAAAACTAGGTAAGCAAAGCTGCAGAGACCCACAAGGCCAGCGACCAGAGGCACGTATTTGACTTCAGAGCAAGGAATGTGGAAAGCAGAGAAGAAAGATGACAGCTTAAGCCCTCCTCGCCTGTGTGTCTGGAGGACAGGAGAGTGATGACACTTGTTTCAAAACCAGCACATGGAAAATTCTGGAGAGGGAACTGGAAGCTCTGTCATAGACCCAGGGTTGGCAGCCACGTGACTAAAGCAGGAGCTGAAGCCTCTATTCCCAGGAGATTCTGCAAGTGGCACACAGAAGGGGCTTTTGGCCAGCACCTGTTTGCAGAAGACATGGGTGTGGGACAGGATGAAGAATATCATAGACTTTGATGATACGGCGTTGTGTCTGAGAAGTTTCATCCCTTTAAAGCTGGAAAAACTGTTCACAAGCTCTCACTACAGCTAGAATCTGGATTGGTGACCTAGAAGTGGGATGTTCAAGGCACAGCCCCCCACCTTACAGCAGGGAGAAGCCAGAAGGTACCATGTGGCAATGGGTGGTGTAGCAACCTGTTAGTCAAAGTTTCCTGTGTCCTACAGGCATGACAGGAGGCCACCACTGGGTCTGGTGTTCCTGCAGCCCTCTGAGGACTGTGGTTCTTAAGAGTCTGTGAGCTGGAGTCAGAGAAATAATACAAAAGGGTAGGGGGCATTTGGCTTTGTATGGGGTACTGGGGATAGAAACAGGATTGCAATGTGCAAAACAAGCACCTTCTCTCTCTCTCTCTCTCTCTCCTCTTTCTCTCTCCACACACACATATATTTAAAGGTTTCAGTAATTAAAAATTAAATCAGAGAGGCTAGAGAGATAAAATAGTGGGTAGGGTATTTGTCTTGCTCACAACCAACCTGTGTTTGATCCCTGTCACCCGCAGGATGGTCCCCAGAGTCAATCCAGTTAGTGAGCCCTGAGCTCAGAGTCAGGAGTTGCCAGATTAACAGCCAGGTCTTAGCCCCAAAACAAATAAATCAGCATCCGGCCCCTGATACACCAATGTCTTCACCCTGAGTTCAGCTGCCTAGGCTGTTGATAGAAGGAACAAAACATGAAGAAAAAGGAAAAAGATCAAGTAGTTGGTGAGGCCAATGGGGCCTTGGGATACATGATCTGTGCAGGGAACAAGAGTAAGTGGCGTGTCCAATCTAGGACGGCTGAGAAAACTGGGGCAGTGGACCAGAGGAAGACATTTCTTGACTCTCATGTTTGGAAGGTTGGGGGTAAGAGATTTAGCTGCAGGGTTCCTGGAATGAATAAGCCAGAAGAAAACAGGACAACTTTGCAGATGAGGAAAGCAACAGTTTCTCAGCCCCACTACTGGCCATTCTTCGTAGGAGAGAAGCCCCAAACCTCATGAAAGGACATGTTCACTCCTTAGTTACAATTTGGGGCTCAAATTGCTAACTAGGGTCCAGCAATGTGAACACTCAGAACCTGCCCAAGTCCTCCTCTCCATTCTGAAGCTGCACACAGCTGTAAGGATCTCACTTGAATGAGCTACAAAGGAATCCTGAGGAGAAAAATGGAAGCTGACGTCTGGAAGAGCAGAGAACAGAGAAGGCAGGTTTGGTTTGCATTGAAATCTGGCTCCAGGAGCAGAGGTATACTGTAGCAGGTGGTATTCTGGCCTTGCATATTGCTTACTTGGGTTATATTTCTAGCACCCTATGAAGTCCCTCAAACCTGCCAGGAATGACCCCTGAATGCAGAGCCAGAGTAAGTCCTGAGCACCATTGGGTTTGTGCCCCCCCCCCCCCAAGAAAGAAAAACTAGCTTCAGTTGTATCACAAGACTGTATCACACTTTGAATTGGTTTTAGATGAAGGAATAGAGGTTCTTGCCTCCCCGGTTGTTCAAATCAATACTCAGCTCTCCTGCTGGGTGTTCAAAACCCTCCCAGGCCGAAGGGGAAAGCAGAAATCTTCCAATCATTTTGAAGGTGAGTAACTGAAGTCATTTTCATTCCTGTGCTTAATGGCATAGACACTGATGCTACTGACTTTTGATTGTGAACATTAGAAAACATTCTTATTTAACCCAACAACACCAAGATAGGTGCTTGGGCTATCACCATTTTTTCTAAAGAAACTTGTCCACATTATTCAAAAGGCACAGCAAGTGACACAGCTCTGCTGGTGTGGTCAGAGCATCTTTGTAGAAATTTTCTTTGTCATGTGTGGAGGTAGCTGGCAGGAAAAAAGAGGCCCTCCAACAGATTTCCTTAGCAGTTGAATGAGAACCAAGATTTTTTGTTCTATTTGATTTTTCATTAACCTGTGATTGGTTTATATTTAAAATTAGGAGTATAGATTTATCCATATTATACATATAATTGTCACTACCCCTGTACTTAAGGAAGTATCTAAGTTCCCGTGACTTTCCTTTCTCCAAAATTACTTTTCTGCTCATTTATTCACCACCCACATATTTATCTCTTTGTAGGACTACTATAGTTCCACCATGTTCACAAGTTTTGTGTCTTGGCTGTTTGTTTGCTTAGTAATTGTATATTTCTCCTGGGTGAAAATCACCTAATAATTGTTCTTCACTTTTTTATTTTATTCAGCATAATCATTTTATGATCATCATAATATGATTACCATGCTTTTGTCTGAAAAGCATGATTTTATCTTTTTAATGACAGTAATAATCCTTTGAGTATATATCTATATGTAAACACACAACACACACCCCCAAATCTTCCTTTGCAGTAGCCTGTCTGAGCACATATGGAAGTGGAGTCCATTGTGAATAATTGTGAACTATTATGAACATAAAAATGTTTATATCCCTTTTTAGTGCTTTCTTATAAAGAGGCTTCCTAGCAATAAGAAAATTGGAGTTGTGTGGAGGCAATCAATTATTGACTCATTACACTTACTTGCATAGGATTTGTTCATCTTAGATCTACCTGAACTCTGTTTACCTTTTTGAATGAAAACATAGGATCTTTGAGACTCTTGATGTTCTTAGGTACAACAAGTAATATGAAGTAGCAGATATATAGAAGCCAATTCTTTTTTTTTTTTTTTTTTTTTTTTTTGGTTTTTGGGTCACACCCGGCAGTGCTCAGGGGGTATTCCTGGCTCCAGGCTCAGAAATTGCTCCTGGCAGGCACGGGGGACCATATGGGGCGCCGGGATTCGAACCGATGACCTCCTGCATGAAAGGCAAACGCCTTACCTCCATGCTATCTCTCCGGCCCCAGAAGCCAATTCTTAAAGAGTAAAAAAAAAAAAAAAAAACTCCAGAAATACTTTGCCTTTATTTAAAATAGTTATATAAATATATGTGAGTGGAATGCTTTTATAAGCCTAATACCCTGAAGGATTCTAGTTGTCCATCTAACTTCCTGGCTCCTGGAAAATATTGACCCGTGGCTAGTTTGACTGTTTATCTTCACCTAAAAGTATGTTTTTGCAGTAGCTTTAATATGGTTTGGCTGCATTGCCTACTAAAGTGAGAGGAAGTTCTTATTGTATCTAAGGGGAATGAGTCCTTAAGTTATAAGATTTTCCTTTTGGAACTAATATAAATTATGGTCCCAGAGCCAGGAAAAACTCACTCATTTATTTTCCCCCTTGAATTTTTTTTTTCCTGTAGGAGAGAAAAGAACGGGAAATCTCATGGTGCTCCTAGCTAAATTTAGGATAGTGGTCTTCCTCCCTGCAGAGAAGGTATTATGGAACTAAGCACTTTGAAATTATTTGTTTCTCTACCCTGGGAATTTAGAAATGGAATTCTAAATTTAGAAATAACATTTCTTATGTGATCTTCATATTGTTCAGATAATAGCATATTTTGTTCATTTTCCCCTGTATGAAATGTAATATTTTGTTTGGTCTTCAAGTAAATTCCATTGCTTGAATTCATATGGGTTCATAGGAAAAAATGTATTCAAATGTGTCAGCATTTTCTTTATATATCATAAAGGAAGCTGACATCACTAATCAATCCTAGGGAAATTCTTCATATGCTTTTTTAAGAAATTAACTTTAAATTGGGGGTAAGTTTTGAGTCAGAAAGGTTACAAAAATGATCATTTCTAGATGCCTTTCATGCAAACTTTTAGTATCAAAAACTCAGAAATTAGTAGAGTGCTTAGTATGGCATATTGCTAATAATGGAAATACAAGATGTATAAGATTTCAAGTTTTTTCAGTAATATCTGTGTTAAAATTGTAGCATGATGAGGACCAGAGAGATTAGTACAACACATAGGACATTTTCCTTGCATGTGACTGATCTAGATTCTATCTCCAGCATTATTACCATTACAGGAATAATTCCTGAGCACCACCAAGTGTGATCCAAAAACAACAACAAACAAACAAAAAAAGGGTAGCAGAAAAAGTAATTATCTGCAGTAACTGAAAATTTCATTATTGCACTTGCATGAGACTTTTGCTTTCCTATTATTCAAATATCCTCGAATTAATAATTTTATGAAAACTTTCTAGTTGTTCTGGGGAGATAAATCACTAACATTTAGTGATACTATGTGGTTTATACCCCTCAGCTAAACATGCCTATATTGTCCTGACATACTCACACAATTCTGCCAGTTAATTTCAGGTGAAGTCAGGGAGTCCCTGAAAGGACGAACTATTAAGAGGTTCAAGGATCAAGTAGCTACTGAGTGATTGTGTTTGGTCCAGTTTGGTTCAGCGCTAGATCCAATGAAACTTTGCGGCCTGGGTGTGCTCTCTCTGATTTAATAGATTTGATTAGAGTTTTTTCCCTCCTCTCCATAATGTCTAACTCATTCTTGCCTGATGATCAGGAACAGGAACAAGGCCCCTAAGCCATTATCATTGAGGTTAAACACATTTAAGCACCAACTTTCCTGGGCCTACTCTCTGTAGTCTTATTGTGCATTATGGGGTCACGTGGCTTTGTTTTCTCTACCTGTCATTCCAGTGTGTTTGCTCACGGAGAATTCCTACTCAGGGAATATAAACACCTGAGGCTGAGCCCTATTATGAGGTAATTAAAGGGATCAGTATGGGAGTGGGAGGAAAATGGGAGACATTGGTGGTGGGAGAAAGGTGCACTGGTGAACAGTAATGTACATTCTATGGACTGAATCTCACTGTGAACAATTCTGTAACCGTGGTGCTTAAATAAAAGCAATTATATTTAAAAGAGAACTAAAAAAAATAAAGAATTCGGGGGAGGGCGGTGGGATGAGTAGATATGCCAAAGGTTTGCAGCATATGCTTTTCGTCTAATCATTACTCAGCTCATCTCAGCCACTGAACCAGTAGTAATCCTTGAGAATCACTATATGTGTACCACCTCAAGATTTTTTTAATTTCAGTCTACTTAATTTAATCTACATGGACCCCCAAAGTTCTAAGCAAAGTCAGATTCCTCTTTTATGGTATGTTTTGGTAATAAAAAGATGAGAAGAGCCCAAGCAATAGGCACAACAGGTAAGGAACTTGCCTTGTACATGTCAGCCCTGCTTCTATCCTCAGGACCCCATATAGGCCCTCCAGCCCATCAGTAGTGATTTTTGATTACAGAGCTAAGAGTGAGCTTTGAACACTGCTGGCCATGTCCCCAAAGCAAAGCAAAATAAAACAAAGCAAAAAGATGAGAAGACACTTCAAAGGGCCTATGCTTTTTAAAGCACTTATTCCCAGTAAATGTTGAAGTACTACAGAGACAGCAACTTAGGAAGTCTTAGGAAACAATAGATTTATGGGAAAATAATTGGAAATTATATTTCCATCAATTAATAATCAGGCCACCTGTCAACTAGACACTAAATTTTTCATTTAATTTTGGCCATTCATCAGAGATGTTTGGAGGAAAATAAATGGAGCACATGTAGTCTTCCACTTGGTGAGATCCAGTCTTAAATTGGCAGTGTGCACAAACAATAGAAAATAAGACGTATTAGTGTATCAGGCTGTAGTGATGAGAGCTTGTACAAATAAAAGACTACAAGAATATTACCATAGTGTTGAGAGAATCTACATTTGTTATTGTTTTCAAGACTACATGAATTGTCTTCTTCCAATATTAAAGGACCTATCCTTTCTTTTTAAAATAAAATGTATTGAAGTATCATGGCATTATAATATTATATAGGTTTCATGTGTGCATCATTGAAAATCAACATGTGTGTTCCTTTGCTTTTTATTTTCATAATTATTTCTCCTTTGCTTTAAGCCTATTTCCACTTATACTTAGGATAAAGATTTCATTTTACAAAAACAGTAGGCAAGGTAGTATTAAGCATTTTTTGTTTGTTTGTTTGTTTTTAGGTCACACACGGCTGCACTCAGGGGTTACTCCTGGCTCTGAGCTCAGAAATCACCCCTGGGGAGGGGCAGGAGAGATAGCATGGAGGTAAGGCATTTGCCTTTCATGCAGAAGGTCATCAGTTCGAATCTGGCTCCCCATATGGTCCCTTGTGCCTGCCCGGAGCAATTTCTGAGCATGGAGCCAGGAATTTCCCCTGAGCACTGCCAGGTGTGACCCAAAAACCACACACACACACAGAGAGAGAGAGAAAGAGAGAGAGAGAGAGAGAGAGAGAGAGAGAGAGAGAGAGAGAGAGAGAGAGAGAGAGAGAGAGAGAGAGAGAGAGAGAGAAAGAGAGAGAGAGAGAGAGAGAGAAAGAGAGAGAGAGAGAGAGAGAGAGAGAGAGAGAGAGAGAGAGAGAGAGAGAGAGAGAGAGAGAGAGAGAGAGAAGAAAGAAACAAAGAAATCACCCCTGGCAGACTTGAGGAACCATATGGGATGCCAGAAATCTAACCACCACCATCCATCCTGGGTTGGGCGCATACAAGGCAAATGCCTTACCACTGTGCTATCACTAGGCCTTATTAAGCATTTAGATTAAAGCCTGTGTGTGTTTTTCACAGAGTATTTTAAAAGAGTGAGAATTATAAATCTAAAAATTTCCAACATTTGTAGAAATAATCACTGTTTGGCACATATCTCTCTGGGAACATGCATATGGTGCCTACATGCATATGTCATCTACATCTCTGCTCTTGAGGTATGGGCTTTCCTACTTTCATGCTGGATTCTCTCCACCTTTGGAGAAATTCATGTTCTCTCTTGAGATTGTTATTCTCCTGTTCTTTATCCTCTCTCTCCCCTTCCTCAGTACCGTCAAATTAAGCTTGTTTTTAAAGAGGAGGAGGAGGAGGATGATGAGAAAGAAGAGGAGGAGGAGAAGAAAAAGGAAGAATAAGAATGAATCACTGTTTAACACAGTGTCATTGAGAATTATTTGACAAAAATATTTTTTTTTGTTTTTGGGCCACATTCGGTGATGCTCAGGGGTTACTCCTGGCTATGTGCTCAGAAATCGCTCTTGGCTTGGGGATCTTATGGGATGCCGGGGGATCAAACCAAGGTCCATCATAGGTCAGACACATGCAAGGCAAATGCCCTACCACTGCACCATTTCTCCAGCCCCCAAAATAATTTTTTATTTTATTTATTTATTTATTTGTAATATCTTTATCTGAGCACCATGATTACAAACATGTCTTTGGTTGCATTTTAGTGTGGTTGTACTTTGCTTCATTTAAGGACTGACCCAGGATTCTGGTTACTACTCCTCTGACTGCATATATTTTGAATAGTAACTAAGAAAAAGCCCAATTCTAACCATTTCTTGCTCATAGACATCACACACTTAATGTGTTTATAGACATTTACATACCCCTAAAGCCAGAGGTAATTAGATTCTGTCTATACAGTCTATTTAAGTTACCACTATGAAACTTTTTTTAATAGTTTCACATGAACAAATAGCACAGCAGATAGGACATTTGCCTTGCATGCAGCCAATTGATGTTCAATCCTTGGCATCCTGTATTATCCCCTGAGCATACCAGAAATGGCCAAAGGAAAAAAGAAACATTTTCAGCCAAAGAAAAAAAATAAACTTTTCAGCCAAGACTAGCTTTTTTTGTGTTCTTCAAATAATGGGCCACATCCCTCCTGGGAAATGTGATTTTTTAATAAATAGAGCAGAAAGATTAAAACTCTAGTCTTTTAGCTCCAAGTCCAGAATGGGTATTGGTACTGGTGTGTGTTTCAGAAACTGAGTCAAAGCCAATAACTTGCTTCATTAAATGGTCTCTAGTGAGGATATTCTTCTGTGTAAAGTATCATATTTTCTGGAAGAGAAAATAATTTTGACTTAAAAGAATAAAAGAATGCTACCTTAACCAAGCCTTGTCTCAAGCTTAGCTTGCTTTTTCCCATTTGCTTGTTGGTGGGTGCCCTGTACCAAGAAGTTCCTGTGTTAACACCAGTCTGTCTTAGATCTCCCATTTGCACTCTGGGGCTTTTTCAGAGGCCCAAATGATCTCCCGGTTCTGCATATTATCCTCCAGAACCTCAAGAACAGACCCCCTGCATATCTGCCAGTGTGACCAAACTCACTTTCATACCACTATAAAGAAAACAAAAACAGAAAGAAAACATAATTTCTTTGGCCAGAAAATCCAAGCTTAACAATTCCCAACAGAATAAAGATAATACTTCAATTCTGTGAACTTACCTATCTTTCCCTTTCCCAGGAAATCCTGCTTATACTTCTATAAGACCACAGAACAGGGCCCGGAGCAAGTACAGCAGCAGGGCATTTTCCTTGCATGAGGCTGACCCAGGATGGACCTGGGTTCAATTCCCAGAATCCCATATGGTCCCCCAATCCAGGAGCAATTTCTGAGCACATAGCCAGGAATAACCCCTGAGCGTCACTGAGTGTGGCCCAAAATAACCAAAATAACAAAACAAAACAAAACAAGGCCACAGAAGATAGGCTTGCTTCATTTCCTGAGATTTTAGTCTGACTATGACTTACCTGGTCACTCCTGAACAGAAAATTCTACACTAACAACAACAAAAAAATACAGTTGCAAACCTATGCTCTGAGTGGAAGTGGCAAGCCACATGGTTAGAGACAGCTAGACATCAGCTTCTTCTCAGTCTTATTGAGAAGGTTTCTTTTCAATTTGATATTTATGTGATAAAAATTTTTTCTCTTTTTTTTTCTCCTACAAAATTACAATTCTCAAAAAAAAATTACAATTCTCAAATCAAATTACTGGTAACCACCACAGTGTAAGATGTTTATGCTTAATAAGCAGTACAGTCCTCTCCTGCCATCCAGTCAACATTTGGGGAAGTCTTTCAGATGAAAAGTTTATTATTTAATAAGTTTTTTCCATCAGGAGAATAAAGAGACTGAAAGAAAGGTTCTTTCCCTTTAACATAATTTTCAAGGAATTTATTTACTTTCTCACTATTACCCAATATGACGATATTTTTAAATGGAGAAATAAGTTATTTCTGTAATTTCAGGTCATTTTGGTTGGTGTTTTCATTTGTAGTTGGTAAATACACAGAAGAGGGGTTACTGGATTATATGGATTACAGGGAAGTTCTATGATTAAAAGAGGGGGGCACACCAGGCAGTCCTCAGGAGACTATGGTGCTGGGGATTAACCCTGGGGCTCCCACATAGGAATCATTGCTTCAGCCTTTTATTATTTTTGTTGTTGTTGTTTGTTTGTTTGTTTTGGTCACACCCGGCGGTGCTCAGGAGTTACTTGAGAGGCCATATGGAATGCCGGGATTCAAACCAGAGTCTGTCTTGTGTTGGCTGCGTGCTAGGCAAACTCCTTACCGCTGTGCTATCGCTAGAGCGCCAGTCTTTTATTTTTTGAGGGGGGTCAACACCCATTGATGTTCGGGCTTACTCCTGGTTCTCTTCTGAGGAACTACTCCTGGTGGTACATGAGGAATCTATAGGTCATATAGCATCTGTAGATGCTGGGGATTGAACCATGCAAAGCAAGCATCCTACCTACTGTACTATCATTCTGCTCCAGTCTTTTTAACTATGCTCTTGTTCTCTTGCTCTTTTTGAGAAGCTTCCTATCCTTTTCCACAGTGGCTTCACCAGTTTACATTCTCACCAATAGTGATGCAGGTTCCCTCTATCCCTAGCCATGCCAACACTTGGAATCTCAGTTATAGCCAACTGAACAATAGTGAAAGGGTAGTTAACAGTAATTACTATTGCCATTTTCCTGATGATTAGTAATGTTGACGTCTTGTTCATATGCCTATTATTTAGGTATTCTGACAATTTTAAAATTGAGTTGTTTGATTTATATGTATGTATGTATGTATGTATGTATGTATGTATGCGCATTGTGTAAAGTCTCATACCATTTTTAATAGAGTTTGAACCAGACCACCTTCCCATTAATAGTAACTAAGGGTTCTTTCCCACACACATATCCTTGTCATCACTGACTGATTCTATTTTATTTTTTATGTGTGCCAATTTCACTAATGTTCAGTGATATCCCTTTGTTGTTTTTTGTTTGGTTAGCTGATTTGATTTGGTGGTGGTGGTGATGGTGTTTTTGTTTGTTTATTTGGTTTTGTTCCACATCCATCGATGCTCAGGGATTACTCCTGGCTCTACAATCAGGAATTACTCCTGGCAGGCTCATGGGACCATATGGGATGCTAGGGATAGAACCTGGGTTGGCCACCTGAAAGGCAAATGCCTTACCTGCTGTGCCTGTACCTGCTCTAGCCCTCAGTGTTATTTTTATTTGGGGCTGGAGCAATGGTGCAGTGGTAGGGCATTTGTCTTGCACACAACTGACCCAGGATGGATCACAGTTCAATCCCCTGGAGTCCCATATGGTCCCCCAAGCCAGGAGCAATTTTTGAGCACATAGCCATGAGTGACCCCTGAGCATCACTGGGTGTGGCCCAAAAATTAAAAAAAAAAGTTTTTATTTCACTTTTCTGATAAGGGATAAAGAACACTTTTTATATGCTTCTGCATATGCCATATGTATATCTTCTTTAAAAAAGTGTCTTCTACCCATTTTTGATGGGGTAATTTGTTTAGTTTTGTAAGTCCTTTATAAATCTTGAATATTAAACCTATGTCCAGGGTGATATGTGAATATTTTTTCTACTTTTTTTTTTTTAAAGGAAAGCAGGCTACCACATGCAGTGCCTCATTTGGATGTGTCTGGAGTCTTGTAAACTTGACTACCCTATGTTCTTCTACAAATGGACCTTGAGAGAGTGTTGAGGTTTTGGCAGGGGTATGCAGCTACTCGTATACCCTCAACAGAACAACGGTCCCTCTTCATTTGGGAAGGCCATCTTTGACCAAGCATGCAGCTTCGAGAGGGAAACACATGGAGCTGTGAAGGAGGAAGGGGACACCCACCTAGCCATCCAGATCAGCCGAATCAACCCTGGAGATCAATGCGGTGACAGTTGTTGCAGTCATATCACCCTCACATCCTTAATAGGGTATCTTTAACTGTTATTTCACAAAGCAGAAACATCTCAATTTGACATAATTCAAATAGATCTTTTTGTATGTTTGCTTGACCAAAAGCAGTGACTTATTAAAGATACTTCTTGAGGGGCCAGAGCGATAGCGCAGTGGTAGGACGTTTACCTTGCACACAGCCAACACAGGACAGACCTCAGTTCCATTCCCGGCATCCCATATGGTCCCCAGAGCCTGCTAGAAGCGATTTTTGAAAGTAGAGCCAGGAATAATCCCTGAGTGCTGCTGGTGTGACCCAAAAACCAAAACAAAAAATAATGATAAATAAAAAGATACTTCTTGAGATATGAAGACTATGAAGATAATATGAAGAATTCTACCTATATTCCTTAGTGTAATTTTTGGATTCAGGTCTAATGTTGAGATCTTTGATCCATTTTGAGTTTACTTTTTATATGGTAAAACTTTTTGTGGTTTACTTTTAATATAGAGATTCAGATTCAGTGTGTGTGTGTGTGTGTGTGTGTGTGTGTGTGTGTGTGTGTGTGTGTGTGTGTGTGTGTGTGTATGGGAGAAGAGGCACACCCAACAGTGCTCATAGGATTATTCCTGGCAGTGTTTGGGGAGCAAGGGATACCAGAGATCAAACCCAGGTTGCAAGGCAAGAACCCTAACCACTGTACTATTCCTCCTGCCATATACAGATTCATTTTATTTTGTATGTGATAAACCAATTATTATCACAGCACCATTTATTAAGGAGGTTTTCCTTGTTTCACCTAATTTTTTTTGTTTTTGTTTTTGTTTGTTTTTGGATCACACCTGGCAGCACTCAGGGGTTACTCCTGGCTCTATGCTCAGAAATCGCTCCTGGAAGGCTTGGAGACCATATGGGATGCCGGGATTCGAACCACCATCCTTCTGCATGGAAGGCAAACACCTTACCTCCATGCTATCTCGCCGGCCCCTTCACCTAATTTTTTAATGAAAAAAATCATAGTACATATAACCTAGGACTTGTCCCATAGACTTCCAACTTTGTCCTAATGTATTTGAGACTGCCTTTTATTAATTACCACAGTCTTGATTACTTTATTATTTTTGCTTTAATATTTTTATTATTCTTTATACTTTACGTAGTCGTAATAGTGTTAAAGTATTGGTGCACAAAATTACTGCAATACCAAAATGCCCTGAACAACCCACCACTTTTCCTTCTGGTCTTCTTTTCCCCTAATCTTCCCGCACTGCTTGGTTTATATTCGAAGGTCAAGGATTTGTCATTGTTCAGCGCTCAACAGTCTCCTATTTGTCTCTTTACAGTCAAATAGTTGAGTGAGATCATCCCACATCTGTCCTTCTCCCTTTAATGCACTTTACATAACATAATACTCTTTAGTTCCATTTATGTTACAGTACCTGCAACATGATAAAAAAATTCTGCAGTAACTGCAGGATTTCATCTTTTACAGCTGCATAGTATCCCATTGTAAATATATGTTATTCATTCCATCTGTCAGGGGATTTGGGTTATGTTTAGATTATAGTATAAGTATATATATTTATAGTATAATTTACAGTTTGAGAGAGGGACTGGAGAGATAGTACAAAAATTAAAGGGCATTAGGGATGGTGAGAGGGAAACTGGAAACATTGGTGGTGGGAAATGTGTACTGATGAATGTGGTGCATTGTATGATTCAACCACGGACAACTTTAACTGTGAAAACTGTATTATAAACAACCTTGTAACCATGGAGTTTAAATAAAAAACTAAAAAAAAAAAAAAGTAAAGTGTTTGCCTTGCTTGTGGCTGGCTCAGATTTGATCACTGGTATTGTGTAAGGTCCCATTGAACATTACCATAAATGACCCTGAGCACAGTGCCCAGAAAAGCCCTGAAGTACTGCTGGTGTGACCTCCAAACAAATAAAAATAAAGGTGGGGAGATAAAAGTCTATCTTTTCTCCCCAGCATTGCCTTGACTATTATTTCTTTTGGTGCGTACTTTAGTTGTTTTCCTTTTTCTGATTGACTTCACAGGTTGAAACCAGAGTTGAGAGCCAATTAATTAAGCCACAATAGCATGTTAAGATGTGTAGTTAGGTTTATTCATTTGAATCCTGTTTCCTGATAAAGTCTTGCATTGCTATAAACTTCCCTTTTAGAACATCTTTTGCTGTTCTATGTGTTCTGATAACTAATCTCTTCATCTCATTTATTTCCAGGAAAATTTAGAATTATACTTTAATTTCCTCCTTGACCCAGTGGTTGTTCAGTACTAAGTCATTTAGTTTCCAAGTATTTGAGGTTCTTCCCACTTTCTATTTGTGGTTCATTTCCACTTTCAAAGCACTGTGACCTAAAAAGATGATACGATTTGTAGTCACTTGACTTCATTGTGACCTGTTTTGTGTTCTACAATGTGGTCTCTCTTGGAAAATGTCTCAAATGCATTGGATAAAATGTGGACTCAACTTTCAGTGGGTAAAAAGGGCTAGATAAATGTCTACTGGATCCAATTTTTTTCTAGTTTCTTTCTCCCTCTGTTTCTCTGTCTTTCTGTCTCTGTCTCTCTTCACACCTTGCAGTTCTTTTGGGAGCTATTCCCTGCTCTGTGTCTGGTAATAATTCTTAATGGTGCTCAGGAAACAATGCAGTACTGAGAATCAAACCCAAGCCTCCTCCATGCAAAGAATGTACTCAGATCACTGTGCTATCTCTCCTATCCATTTCTTCCTTTAAACCCATTGTTTCCTTATTGATATTTACTATTTGTTTATTTTCTAAGGTCTCTTAGTTGCTTTATACTTTTGATGATTATTCATATATCTTAATGAGTATAAAATCCTCATTAAATAATGTGAGTCCTGGTTTTTTAATTTATGTTGCTGATATAATAGGGCTACCTTTGTCTTTATTAGACAAAAGTTTACCTGATTCTTTTCTTTTTTTTTTTTTTGTTTGTTTTTTTGGGGCCACACCCATTTGATGCTCAGGGATTACTCCTGAGTAAGCACTCAGAAATCACCCCTGGCATGGGGGAACCATATGGGATGGCGGGGGATCAAACCGCAGTCCTTCCTTGGCTAGCGCTTGCAAGGCAGACACCTTACCTCTAGCGCCACCTCACCGGCCCCATCTGATTATTTTCTAATCTTTGACTGCTCATTTCTTCTCCCCATTTTCAGGTGAGGGAAGATGTTTATTGCTTCCTGCTAAGTTCTATCAGTGCCTTGTATATCTTACATATTAACTTCTTACCTGATTGGGTGAATAGTTTTCTCCCATTTTGTGGTAGTCACTGTTTCCTAGTCACTGTTTTCTTTGAAACAGAAGCCTCTTGGTTTAATGCAGTCTCATTTGTTTATCTTTAGTTCAATTTGCTTAGGCAGTGGTGTTTCTTCCTTGAATATGCCTTTTACTTCAATGCCATGGAGTATTCTGCCTACCCTCTATGTTCCTTATGGTTTCTGGTCTGATATCAAGGTCTTTTAATCCATTTTTATTTGACTTATATATGACATCAAATAGAAATCTGACATTAGAGATGTTTTTGTATGTAGGTGACTAGTTTTCCCAAAACCACTGATTAAAGAGGTTTTCTTACTCCATTTTGTATTTCTTGCCCACTTTTCAAAGATTAGTTGTAGTATACCTGAAGGGTGGGTCATTCTCAGAATATTCAAGTCTATTCCATTGATCTGAGGGTCTGTTTTTATTTTAGTATCATCCTGTTTTAATGACTACTGCTTTATAGTAGAGTTTAAGCTTGGAGAAATTTATGCTTCACATCTCCTTTTTTTGTAAGGATTGCCTTAGCTATTTGTGGACATTTGTAAAATAAATCTTCACTTTGTGAAATCACCCCACATGCTTTATTTCCAAGCCCAGGAGGACAGGTTTGAAAAAGGTAGCCATAACGAATTAATAAATCAAACCAGTTAGGGGAGAGTCATGGAGTCAGTGGCATCTTGCCTCCTAATCTCTCTGTGCACCAAGCCAGACTGATCTTTCTTTATTCTCCCAGTATAGATTCAACCAGGTGAGGAAGGGTAGAGTGTGAACCAGGTAGACTTTTACATATAAAAAGGCTCAGTGAAAAAGAAAGAGGGAGTTAGGGGAATGTCTTTGCTTTGGGTAATAGCTGGGTATCATATAACAAACATTTATTGTTCCAAATTGATTTCAAGAGTGTTTAATCCACTTATTTGAAAAATGTCAAAGGCATTGTTAGGGGGATTATATTAAATATGGACAATGCTTTGGGGGAGCATTGACATTTTATTGTTGTTGATCATCCCAATCCATGAACATGGTATATATTACCATTGCCTTGTATCCTCTTTTATTTCTTGAAGAGTGTTTTGTAGTTTTCTTTGCATAGGTTTTTCACCTTTTTAGTTAAGTTGGCTTGAAGTATTTGATTTTCTGAGGCACAATTGTAAATGGGATTGTTCTTTAATATCTATTTCTTCTCTTTCATTATTCGGGTATAGAAAAGCCATGGATTTTTATATATTAATTTTGTAGCCTGCTATTTTTCTACACAGGTGTATTGTTTGAAGAAGCATTTTAGAATCTTTAGACTTTACATATATAATATCAAATCAGCTTCAAACCGCCAGAGCTTGACTTTTTTCTTTCATATCTAGATGCCCTTAATATCTTTTTCTTCCCTAATTGCTATGACAAGTAGTTCTAGTATATATTGAATGGAAGTGGAAAGAGGGGGCAACTTCATCTTGTGCCAAATTTTAGAGGAAAGGCTTTTATTTTTTCCCATTAAATATCAACCTTGACATAGGCTTGTGGTAAATGGCTTTGACTATATTGAGGCAAGTTCCTTCAATTCCCATTTTGTTAAGCATTTTTATCATGAAAAAAAAAAAAGAATTTTTATCATGAAGAGGTGCTGGAGTTTATCTATTGCTTTCTCTGCATCTATTGATATAATTTTATGATTTTTGATTTTTCTTTTATTGATGTGGAATGTTATGTTGATTGACTTGTGTATGTTAAACCATCCTTGCATCCTTGAGATGAATCCTACTGGTCATCTTCTTGAGGAGTTGTTGGATTATATTTTTTAGTATTTTGTGAGGATCTTTGCATTTGTATTCATCAGAGATATCAGCTAATATTTTCTTTTCTTTTCTTTTCTTTTTTTTTGTTTTTGTTTGTTTGTTTTTTTGAGTCACACCCTGCAGTACTCAGGGGTTACTCCTGGCTCTATGCTCAGAAATTGCTCCTGGCAGGCTCGGGGGACCATATGGGATGCCGGGATTCAAACCACCAACCTCTGCATGCAAGGCAAATGCCTTACCTCCATGCTATCACTCCAGCCCTAAGCTGATATTTTCTCTTTTCTTTCTTTCTTTCTTTCTTTCTTTCTTCTTTCTTCTTCTTTCTTTCTTTCTTTCTTCTTTCTTTCTTTCTTTCTTTCTTTCTTTCTTTCTTTCTTTCTTTCTTTCTTTCTTTCTTTCTTTCTTTCTTTCTTTCTTTCTTTCTTTCTTTCTTTCTTTCTTTCTTTCTTTCTTTCTTTCTTTCTTTCTTTCTTTCTTTCTTTCTTTCTTTCTTTCTTTCTTTCTTTCTTTCTTTCTATCTTTCTTTTTTCTTTTCTATTCTTTTCTTTCTCCTCCTTCCTTTCTACCTCCCTCCCTTCTTTCTTTCCTCCCTCCCTTTTTTCCTTTCTTTCTATCTCCCTTCTTTTCTCCCTCCCTCCCTCCCTCCCTCCCTCCCTTCCTTCCTTCCTTCCTTCTTCCTCCTTCCTTCCTTCCTTCCTTCCTTCCTTCCTTCCTTCCTTCCTTCCTTCCTTCCTTCCTTCCTTCCTTCCTTCCTTCCTTCCTTCCTTCCTTCCTTCCTTCCTTCCTTCCTTCCTTCCTTCCTTCCTTCCTTCCTTCCTTCCTTCCTTCCTTCCTTCCTTCCTTCCTGTGTTTCTGTCTACTTTTAGTATCAAGGTGGTGTTAGCTTCATAGAAAGTATTTGGGAGTGTTTCTATTTCTTCAAGTTCTTCAAAGAGCTTGAAAAGGATTGGCAGTAGGTTCCGTTTAGAGTTTTGGATGAGTTCACTATTGAATTCATCTGGCCTAGGTTTTTGTTTCGGGTGAGATTTTTTTTTTTATTACTATTTCAATTTCCTCAACCATGATAGGTCTGTTTAGGTATTTCAGATCATCTTGGTTCAGCATTGGGATGTTGTAGGAGTTCAAAAAATGTATCCATTTCTTCCAAGTAGTCTTGTTTTGTGGCATAAAAAATCTCAAAGTAATCGCTGATTAGCCTTTGTATTTCTGTAGTATCTGCAGTACCATCTTCCTTTTCATTTCTGATCCTGTTTATTAAGTTTCTTTCTCTCCCTTTATTTGTGAGTCCTGCTAATTTTCCAATTTCTTAAGCTTTGCCATTAAGTTATTTATGTAAGCCTTTTGCCACCTTCCTGATGAATGTTACAAAGCTATACATTTCCTCTTAATCTGCTCTGTATGTATGTATTCCACAAATTCTACTAATCCATGCCTTCATTCTCATTTGTTTCCAGTAATCTTGATTTTCTCACTTGTTTTCAGGAACTTTTTATTTTCTCACTTTTTTTTTAAATTTTCTCCTTGATTTTTATCTATGACCCAGTGGTTGTTCATTAGTGAGTGATTTAATTTCCAGGTGTTAAAATTCTATCTCCATTTATGTTTGTAATTCACTTTTATTTTCAGTGCATCATAATCTGGGCAGATAGTTGATATAATTTCTATCCTTTTGATTTTATTGAGATAATATTTTATGGCCCAGAATGTGGTCTATCTTGGAGAATATCCCATGTGCATTGGAGAAGAACATATAGTCAGCTTTCTGAATATAGAAATATAAATGTCTACTATGCCACTCACTTCCATTTATTCCTTCAAAGGTAGTTAAGTTTTAGTCTGTTTGAGTTGACAGAGTGGTGTTGAAGTCTCCCACAATCATTGTTTTGCTATTGATGTCTTTCTTCAAGTTTACTAGCAGTTGTTTTAAGCAGTGTTTTTCAACCACTGTGCTGTGGCACACTAGTGTGCCATGAGATATTGTCTGGTGTGCTGTGGAAAAAATTCCAATTTCATCTGTAACATGTGGCTTTGGCATGATTGGTCTATTTGTAAGCCGAATCGCATGTTACGGACTATAAAAACTAAAGACAGAGAGAGATTGAGAACTGAAGAGCTACTACATATGTGTCTTTCTTCGATTCCTGCCAGAATATCAGCTTTGTGTTCAGCCAAATAGGCTCAGGTTTTGCACTAAGTAAACAGAAATATGAACAATTATAAAAAATACTTTATTTTTCCATAATAAAGTAATTATAAAATTTTTGTGTTTATTTGATTCCTATTCAAGAGAGTACTTTATATATAGTCAATATAGGCACAGACTAAAATTTTTTAACATTTTCTAAAAATAATTTTTTAACAGTTTCTAATGGTGGTAGTGTGCCTTTGCACAAAAATGTTGAAGAACACTGGTTTTAGTATTTTAGTGACTCTTCATTAGGTGCATATATGTTTAAAAGTGTGATTTCTTCCTGATGTATATATCCTTTTATTATTAAGAAATGACCCTCGGGCCCAGAGAGATAGCACAGCGGTGTTTGCCTTGCAAGCAGCCGATCCAGGACCAAAGGTGGTTGGTTCGAATCCCGGTGTCCCATATGGTCCCCTGTGCCTGTCAGGAGCTATTTCTGAGCAGACAGCCAGGAGTAACCCCTGAGCACCGCTGGGTGTGGCCCAAAAACAAAAACAAACAAACAAAAAAGAAATGACCTCTCTATCTCTAGTAATTTTTTTAAGCAAAAGTCTATGTCATCTGATATTAATATAGCCATGCCAGTCTTTTTAAGGGAGTTGTTTGCTTGAAAAACTGTCCTTAAACCTTTGAGTCTGTGTTATCTCTTAATAATCTAATGTATTTATTGCAGTCAGTGAGATGTTGGATTTAATTTCCTGATCCACTTTGGCAGTATGTGTCTTATAACTTGTGCATTTAGTCTGCTAATGTTGAGAGAGAGATTATTGTCATGGGATTTTGTGACATCTTTTTGTAAAAGTTTGGTGTTTTTGTGAGGCTTATCTGCCATAAAGTAGATCCTTCAAATTTTCTTTTAAGGTTGTCTTTGAGTCTGTAAAGTTTATGAGCTCTTGTTTATCCATGAATCAATGTATCCTTCCATTAAACCTAAATGAATGACATCCTGGCTGGGTGAAATATGCTTCTTTGTATTTAATTTCCCTGCTTGATCTTGTGCTTTCTGTATTCTGTCCCTACCAATGGTTTTCATCATTGTGACTAAGATTTGCTTGGGGTGCTTTTATATGAGTCTCTTTTAGCTGGCGCTCTTCAGACATCTAGGATGTGGATGTAATCAATTCAATTCAATTCTGAAAACTTTTCAGCAATGATGTCTTTGTCTATTACTTCTTCATTGGGGTTTTCTTCCTGCCTCTCTGGGACCCTACTGATACTTATGTTGTTCCTGCTGAATTTGTGCCAAAGTTTTAATGGTTTGTTTGTTTGTTTATTTATTTTGCTTATTTGAAGGATTGTTTCCATCTTCTGGTCATTTGTTTTAAGGCTCTTTTCCAATTTCTTCTATTTTATGAAAGTGCAATGCTGCTTATCTTCCATCTCACTAATTCTGTCCTCAGCCGCTGTTACTCTGCTAGTGAGGCTTTCCAGTGAGTTTGTCATTTTGCCTACCAAGTTTTTCAGACCTGTTATTTCAGTTTGAGGTTTTCTCACTTCTATTTTCTTATCCTCTTGAGTCTTATATACTATGAGTTCAGTTTGTTCCATTGTTTCTTTGAATTATTTGAACATTCTCCACATTTCCTCTTTAAAGTCTTTACTAGATAGGCGATATAGGTGACTAAACTTGATTGAGTCCTCAGAACAAATATCCTCATTATGTATGGTGGGTTTCTGTGTTGTCTTCCCATTGTAACCTTTGCTATGTGTGGTGTTTTTTTATGTGCTGTGGTGGGGCTGCTTGCCTAGAAGCAATGTGAGACCTCGAAGCAAATTGGCCTCACTGCTGCCTCACTACCCTGGTTGTCCATCTAACAGCCATGCTGCTATTGGGTCCTCCTGTCAGTGTTAGCTGTAGCTCCCTCCTTCAATGCTAATGTCTGTGTCTCTTGAGCAGATAGATTTAGGCCATCCTGCTGCTCAGATTCTTGCCTTAAGAATGAGTAAGAGGGGGCCTGAGAGATAGCATGGAGGTAATGTGTTTGCCTTGCATGCTGAAGTTTGGTGGTTCAAATCCCGGCATCCCACATGGTCCCCGAGCCTGCCAGGAGTAATTTCTGAGCATAGAGTAATGATCCCTGAGCGTTGCCGGATGTGACACAGAAACCAAAAAAATAGGGGCCAGGCGGTGGCGCTGGAGGTAAGGTGCCTGCCTTGCCTGCGCTAGCCTAGGAAGGACCGCGGTTCGATCCCCCTGGCGTCCCATATGGTCCCCCAAGAAGCCAGGAGCAACTTCTGAGTGCATAGCCAGGAGTAACCCCTGAGCGTCACAGGGTGTGGCCCAAAAACCAAAAAAAAAAAAAAAAAAGAAACCAAAAAAATAAAATAAATTAAAAAAGAATGAGTAAGAGGGGCTGGAGCAGTGGCACAAGCAGTAGGGCCTTTGCTTTATGTACATTAACCTAGAATGGACCATGGTTTGATCCCCTGGTGTCCCGTATGGTTCCCCCAAGCCAGGAGCGATTTCTGAGTGCATAGCCAGGAGAAACCCCTTAGAATCACCGGGTGTGACTTCCCCCTAAAAAAAAAAACAAAAAAACAAAAGAGTGAGTAAGAGAGGTATTTCTAGACAGTCTCCTAGCAACAACCACACCCCACTGCCAGTTGTGTAGTAGCACCATTACTGGTGTGACTTAATTGGTGCCTTCCTGTTGCATCCTGGCTCCTTCTCTCTCCCTCTGTGCTAATGTCTGAGACCCCCTGAACTATGCCACACTGATGAATCTGTCTGTGTTCCACAATTCCCAACCCTGCTGTAGGACCAATTCAGGGCAACACTCACTCCTGTCTCTAGGAGTGGCCACAGTTTCTGCTTCCAGTTCAGCCTCTGTTTTCTAAAGTCACCTTGTCACAATTTTATTTTCTAGCAGTCTACCTCAGTACTTGATATTCAATCTTGTGATCTGCCTTTGCTTCTTTTCCAGATGTCTGGTACCCCATTGCTGGCCCAGGAGGTTTGGGAACTTCACACTCCTGATGCTCAGGATGATGATTTGTTCTAATAGCTCTTCAGGCTATTCTCTACTGCTGTCCTATTGCTGCTTCTATTTTTTTTTTTTTTGGTATCTGGTTCCTCTTTTCTTAATTTATGGTTTGCTGTACCCTCAGCACACTGAATGACTTCTCAGTTTCTATCAGTTTGCTGCCAAGATCTTCTGGTTAATTCTTTAGTTCACATACTGAGCTCTTCAGTAACTTCTGATTACAGTTTTCTCATACTGCATACTTGTACTCTCTTTTTTTCTTTGAGGTCTGTCTGTCATTATCTCCAGTTCATTAAAGAGCTTCACCATGGTCACTTTGAAATCATTATTTGAGTAGTACTGAGTTGGTGGTGTTTGGGGAGCCTTTCAGCTGATTGTCTTCACCCATTAATTTTGGTTAACATCTCTACTTCTTTGCTGTATCTACTGTACAGTGAGTTCTAGCGGGGAGGGTCCGGCTTTGTGAAGATCTCAGTAGCAATCTAAGGTGCATGTTGACTAATTTCATCCAGAATCTATGCCACAGCATCCAGATGCTGTTGATATTTTGCACTATAAACCAATGCTATCTCCCTGCTTTTTAATTTTTAGTGCCTCACCCTATCTCTGTTACTTTATTTCTTGGGTTATGGCAACCAGCACACTGGGATCAAACATTTTTTTATTCTCAAATCAACAGATTCTGAAAATAAATAGATATCTGCATTGTGATATGTTTTAAGGTAAGGGTGCCCCTTGTGTTTAATACTACCTGTGTCCTTTTACTGGCCAATTCAGTCTGGTGTGTTGGTGGGTCTATACTCATTCTCCAACTATTTGTCAACATTTCCATTTTAATATCCCTACTAGCTTATGGTTTCAGTAGCTTTGCCAGATGAGTTGTTCTCAACCGTGACTCCTTTGATTTCTACATCTCTACAGACTTTGAGGAGATTATTTGGGCTATGATCACAGGTCTCTGATGTATCCAAGAAAAGTTGCTGATTTTTACTTTGTCCACTTTATTTTGTCATAAGATTGGAAGTGACAGCTTCCAAGCATTTTAAGCATTGAAGCTCAAAGCAGAAATCTCTCATGATTTTTAAAAGAATTAAGAGACCCTGAGACCAAAATATTTGAGAACCATTGCTTTAAGCTATTAATTATTCCTTAAGAAACACATACTTTTAGTGCTTGGCACATACACTTTTGGTGTTTGGCATTTTCTTCTCTAGAATTCTCCTTGTATTTGAAATCGGTAACCTAATAAAACATGCAATGTATACTTGATCCTTTAAAGTTTAACTGAAGCAATTCATAAAAAAATTAACCAATTAATTAGCATATATCTGGGGGTGGTGTTTTGGTCACACTTAGCAGTGCTTGTGGCCTACTTCCTGAATTGTGTTTGGGGATCATTGGGGTGGCACCACGTAATGTCACGATGAAACTAGTACCAAGTGCATCAAGGCCAGTGCTGTAATTCTTGTACTTTCTCCAGCTCAAGTTAAAACAATTCTTCACATATTCCAATGTATCCCCTGTTGAATACAAAGTGAATTTGCACTGTAAACTGTATACTCACCCTGGTCCTTCATTCTGTTATCTGTTCCATAATTAAAATTAATCTGATTGTTCTCCATAAACCTTCATCTTATTACTAGCAATTTTCTTAGATGACATTCGTCATGCGCTGTCTTGAATTCGTATAATTCATGTTCCACAAGTGCTCTGCCCTTGTGTCCTTATGTGAATTGTCATTTGTAAGAAAAATATGGCATGCTATAATTGTGAGAGCTATTTGTTTCACATGGAAAGGATTTATTTGATAGTTTTACGTTTTGAAAAGAGTTACTCCCATTTAAGGCCTATAAGCTGTCTTAAAATAAATTTTCTTTGTAGACTTTATTTGAAATGGTAACAACAGTTTTAGATGGGCTGACTCATACTTTTTCCAACTACTCTGATAATTTTATGAAAACAATCCATTTTGTACGCAACTTCCAAAATATTCCATTTTGGAGAGACTATTCCATAAGAGTAGAGTAGCCTGGGAAGCAGGACTGCCTCCTTATACCACAAAACAGAACTAGAGTCCAAAGGACATATGACGACTGGCCACAGGACCTGAGGGTTCTTATCCCCAATTTCACAGAGAATTGTCATGCAAATGCAGCTATTACAGAGGACCAATGTAGACAGTGTACAGTGTGACATTTGCCCCCCCCCAGTGTCTGTGAAGTAAGACCTCTCTATCTTAGTAGTCAGAGTGTAGCTATCAACCCAAACCTGAATATAATTATTTTTGAGTTTTAAAGTTTAATATTATTTACCTTGCTTAATATTTGGATTTACTTGGGATATAATAACACTTCCATCTTTCTTACTTCTCCCTTATGAAATAAAAATGTTCATCCTATAGGTGTCCCACTACTGAGTTCTCAAGGCATATAACATATGGTTTCAAACATTTGCAATTAGAGAGGAATTAGTCTCAGGATGAATTCATTATTACATCTCAGTCATACTTGTTTAGGTATTAGGTTCATGTACGTGCTGGAATAAGTTAAGAAACCTTTGGAGGTTGTTGGGAAGGAATGTATTCTGCATATAAGGTGGAATAAATTTTGAGGAAATCAGGTTGAATTTTATAATTTTTTTTTGTTGTTTTTTTTCAGGCCACACTCATTTGATGCTCAGGGGTTACTCCTGGCTAAGCGCTCAGAAATCGCCCCTGGCTTGGGGGGACCATATGGGATGCCGAGGGATCAAATTGCAGTCCTTCCTTGGCTAGCACTTGCAAGGCAGACACCTTACCTCTAGCGCCACCTTGCCGGCCTGAATTTTTTTTTATTAATTTTTTATTTTTAATTATGAGAACAAAGATGCAAAGAAAGAGGACAAGGTAAAGTTACAGTGCAAGGACAATCACCCATAAAAAGAATTCTCAGTAGTCCCATTGCTGATATCTTAACTTTGAACTTTCAGCCAAAGAACATAAAGAAAAATTAAACAGAACCCATGTACAATTACTTTGGCCCTCAAGTCCCCAGATTGTAGTACATAATATTTCTTAGCAGCACACAAAGCAATCTAAAGACATAAAACTTATATAACTCCTTAAACATTGACGGCAAAGTACTTTTTTACATTTCCATGCACATGCATATATTAGTTTAAGTTAACCTCAAAAGTTTAAGTGGGTTGTTTTTCTTAAGGATTAGAGTCAAAGGAGCACAGTAAAAACAATGTTAGAGTGGCAATTATTGTTTGCATAGGCCCACCAAAATATGAGGGACATGAAAAGGAAAAGCCTTGGCCTAAATACTAGGAGACCCTACCCCTGAAGTTTCCTGGCATAAGACCAACTCTAGGCTCCAGGCAAACTAGTTTGTCCAATCCAGGTTATTGTCTGTAGTGCCAATACACTTTTATTTTTCACACAGTCTCTGTTGTTGGTCTCAAGTTTCTGTATTAAAGATCCTGGAATCTGCTTATCCTATATTGCAGTCAGGATGGTGCAGAGCATCCTTTCGTTTCACCTCACAATTAAAGGGCAATGCAGAGAACCCTGTCCTGTAAGCAGGTCATTGTTGTTGTCAAGTCTTCTTAGTGCTAAGGGAAGTCTCTTTTGAGCAGGTCGATGTCAGAGCCGTGGTAGGGTCTTCCCTGGTAGAGGATTGCTTCCAGGTGTTGTTATAAAAAAACCTTGGATGTTTTGTAGATAGCTTCCCTGGTTCAGGGGTGAATGGCCGGCCAGAATTTTATAATTTTTTAATGAATTAAATGTTTATGTTCTGCCCAAATTCTTATATTGAAATTTTAACCCCCAATGTGATGCGGAGGTATATGGAGAGTATACGGAGAGTCCATGCCTTTGAATCATGGTCTCATGCATGAGTTTAATACTCTTGTTTTTGTTTTGTTTTGTTTTTGGGTTTTGGCTCACATCCAGTGACTCTCAGGGGTTACTCCTGGCTATGCGCTCAGAAATCAATCCTGGCTTGGGGGACCATATGGGACGCTGGGGGATCAAACCGTGGTCTGTCCTAGGTTATCGCGTACAAGGCAAATGCCCTACCACTTGTGCCACTGCTCTGGTCCACATTTAATACTCTTAAACTGGCCTGGAGAATGCTCTCATTTCTTTCATCAGTAGGACACAGTTAAGAGGGCATTCTTAGAAACAGGGAATGCAGTCTTACCTGAACCTATGTGCCAGTATGTTTATCTTGAACTTCCAGTATCTAGAAATGTCATGATTAGTTCTGATTAGTCCTGATTAGTCCTGACATAAGGAATCTTCTGGGTTCCCTTGAAAAGTGTGTGCTTGGTTCGGCGAATGAAAACTGAGGCCAAGGAGTCAAGTTGAGTTCAAGCTCTACTCTGTTTATTCAAAGCAAAAGGTGGAATATTTATACTCAATTTCTTGACAAGTCATAATTTTCAGACAAAGCTAATTTACTATATAAAGGTACAGGGGCAAATTGTTCAAGGCATATTTCTGACTCAGAGCAGTTTCATCTTAAAAGCCGTTTTTTGCTATTAGAAGTTTCTCAGTTAGCAAAGTCAGTTCAGAATCTTTTTGGTTTATGCATTCTGAATTGGGGCTGAAATGTTAACCCTTAATATGAATGCATGTAGGCTAATAGCAAAGCTAGATTTGAGGGTGTGTAATTATTCTATAAGACTAAATAGAAAATATTTGAATCTACGCAAATGTTTCTCATGTGGTATGTTTATATATCTGAGTAATCTTTGATAGGCTCTAAGAAAAGTGTTAATAATTATTAGATAAAGAATATTTGAATCCCTGTAAATGTTAAATCTGAGAATGTCAGGTAGTTAGGGCCTTTTTAAACTTGGTGCCTTCCTAGGTCTCAGTATCTGTTAACACAGGGGATATAGCAGAGAACTGTGATTAATTTTTTATTGACTATCAGTTACCTAGCCTGGTTCCTTATTACCACAGACAAGAATGACATAAAACTGACAGTGAATAAATAATTCATTGTCAGCAATGAATATTGTTTATATGTTGTAATATATAATTATATATACCTTTAAAATAAATACCTAATATAGTATCTTATATTTAAATATAAGCCCCTGATATCATTTAACTAAAGAGACTAAATAAAATGCAACTAGTCATGATTTCTCTCTTAAAAAAAAGGGCCATAGAGATAGTTTAGTAGTTAAAGTGTTTTCTCTGCATGTCGTCAACTCAGGCATCACATAATACCTTTGTTTTCAGGTAAGTGAGAACAAAGTAATTATTAAAAAAGAAGAAAAAAAATTTAAGAAAAAAAGAAAAAAAGAAGCACAGAGCAAGCACATTTGTAAAAATTATTGTTATCTCCAATGATGTCATTAATACAATGGCAGAAGGTTTAGTAAACAGTTGTTGTTAACTGTCCATTATGTTAAATTGGTGTGTTCCTATTGAGATGACAGTATCAAACAAATGAAATTGTCTAGAACTTCAAAGCACTATTACTGATTCTGAAACTTTTAGGGGAATATACTCAGCTGCCAGGCCTCCTGAAAAAAGGAGGATGGGGCAGGGGGAGAGGGGGGGAAGGTGCTCACACTCACACCATAAAGCCCTGGTGATATCAGCACAAATACTAGTATACATGAAGCTTGGTCAGATTGGTGTCTATGAAGATAATCATAGAGGAAAAAAAAAAAAAAGATAATCATAGAGGGTTGCTGAGGCAGAGCCATAGACCAAAACACGTTTCTGAATGATGAATACAGCAGGCATGTCTTCGGCAGGTTGGGGGCATGGTCCTCCCTCTCCTCCCAAAATGGTCAGCTTTCTGCTGAATGGCTAGGGTACCCATTGTTATTCATGACTTGGTCTACCAGACACCAACTTTTAACGTTAAACTATCCATTTAGAAATAAAAATATAGGCCAGAGAGATAGCACAGCAGTAGGGTGTTTGCCTTGCATGCAGTCAACCCAGGACAGATGGTGGTTTGAATCTCAGCATCCCAAATGGTCCTCCGAGCCTACCAGGAGCGACTTCTGAGCACAGAGTCAGGAGTAACCCCTGAGCAACGCCAGGTGTGACCCAAAAACTAAAGAAAATAAAATAGAAATATAGAAATCTCTCTTCTATCTTTAAAGAATATGCTTTATCCAAGTCACATGTATACAACACACAGGGTTGGCCACAGAAAATATTTAATAAGATGTTTTTTTGTTGTTTTTGAGTCACACCTGGCAGCGCTCAGGGGTTCTCCTGGCAGCCTTGGGGGACCATATGGGATGCTGGTGATCAAATTCAAGTCTGTCCTGAGTCAGTCACATGCAAGGTAAATGCCCTATTGCTGTGCTATTGCTCCAGCCCCATAAGATGCATTTTTCTTGGGTGTCTGACATTGCTCAAATGTTTACTAAGTACATATTTATTCAATATTATTTGATAAAGACACAAAAGCAGAATAAATTGAGTACAAATGGCACAGATGCCATTTGATTTAAGGATTCTCTAAGGAATACCCTGGTTGAGGTATCCTCCAAAAGGATATTAAATCTGATTATTTTATGTGCTTTTATTTATTTTGTTTTTTGGTTTTTGGGCCACACTTGGTGATGATCAGAGGTTACTCCTGACTATGCGCCTAGAAATTGCTCCTAGCTTGGGGGACCATATGGGACACTGGGGATCAAGCCAAGGTCCCTCCTGGGTCAGCCGTGTGCAAGGCAAACGTGCTACCCCTGTGCTATCACTCTGGTCCCTATGTGCTAATTTTTAAATTCATTGCTTAAAAACTTTCCTTTGCTCAAGCTGGCTTAATTTCATCAGTCAGGTCAAAAAGAGCATGTGACCTTAAGAGAGAACTCTGCAAAAGGACAGACTGTAAGAAACCTCATTGTGATTAAAAAAAAAAAAAGATTAGTTTGTGTGCTTTCGTAAATAGTACTCCCTATTTCACAACTCTAAATTCAATCTACTTTTAAATTATCTTTAAAAAGCTTTCTGAAATACAAGCATTCAACTATGAAGTGCTGTCGAGCAAACTTGTCAGATTGAAGGAATCAACTGTGATGTCATTCTGGGGCATTTTTTGGTCTTTCCTTTCTTCTGTATTATCTGGGAGGGTTCCACACATAATCAGTGTATTCTTTTTTATTTATTTATTTTTTATTTTTATTTTGTTTGTTTTTGGGTCACACCCGGCAGTGCTCAGGGGTTATTCCTGGCTCCAGGCTCAGAAATTGCTCCTGGCAGGCACGGGGGGACCATATGGGGTGCCGGGATTCTAACCGATGACCTCCTGCATGAAAGGCAAACGCCTTACCTCCATGCTATCTCTCCGGCCCCTAATCAGTGTATTCTTATAGGACAGAGGCACAGAGAAATGTGCCCAGGGGGAAGATAATTGGGACTCACACAAGATGAGGTTTTCAGCTTTGAAAACAGAGATAAGGACTCTGAGTTTAGAAAGACAAAGACAGTAAGTAGCTCTAGAATGTGAAAAGGTAAGGATCCTTTGAAGGGATTTTGTGAACAGTGTCTAATCTGCTGATACTGAGTTTGTCCACCTCACCTCCAGAATTCACATATACTGTTTAACATCTGAAGTTTAGATGTGTTACAGCAAACTTTAATAATGACAAAGAAGGCCAGAATGATTGCAAAGTGGGTAGGCTATCTGCCTTGCACCAGGCTGACCTGGGTTCAGTCCTCGGCACCCCATATGTTCTCCAGAGCTGCCAGGAATAATCCCTGAGAGCAGTGACAGGAGTAATCACTGAATATAGCTTGGTGTAGCCCCAAAACAAACAAAAAACTACAACTAAGCAATTAGCTTGTACGCTTTAGTGGAGCCTCATTTTCCTTATGAATTTTCACCAAAATTTGTACAATTTTCAGTTCTGATATCCTAGTAGCCTTGATCCTAAGCACCTAATAGCCTACAATACTTCAAACTTAAAGAAAATCTTTTTTATTAAAGAAATGTTTTATGGGTCTCCTCTGTTCCTTAGCTCTTCTTCCTCTACATATACCAAATATTTTTCTTGAGGAATTACCTTTGACCTTTCTTCCTCACAAGATTGCATTAGTTTCTCTAATCATTGTTATCACTTCTAGGATGTTGTTCTTAGCTGGTCTATTCACCTCAAGTGACTTTCTTTTAAAGTTTTTCTGTGCATCTTCAGTTCAGTAGCTCATTAGCATCTTGCATTCAAAATAACCAGGAGAAAATTATCTTCTCATGCATATGTTATAAACAGAAAACCAAATAACACTAGAAAATGATTGCTTCATCAAAGTAAGGTATGTTAAAAATTTTGTTTTGTTTTGGTTTACACAATAATGGAAAACTAAAGATGTATCTTATTTTTTGGTTTCTGCAGATGTCAGTTTTGAGTAATATTTCTTCCCACATTTCTTCAGTTTTCCTTATTCCACATGGACCATCCTAGTCATATTTCAAAAGACTTCAGAAATGGAAAATCTGACTTTTTTTGACCATTTTATATATAAATTCTAACAATAATATTTTAACCAAATATAAAATTTTATGTATTTTTTAGTTATCCATTTTAAGTCTTCACAAATGCTCATAAATCACACACACCCAAGATATGCCTCCTAAACATTTATTTGACTTTTCACATCATCATCACAAAGTGACAGACTTCATCATTTAGTTCAAGCAATAGAAGTCAGATTTTTTTCATCATAAAGTACTTTTATCTCTTTTTTGCTTAGTATGTAATCTTTGGGTTGTTATTTTGAGATTGCAAAAATCCTGTTTCCCAACAAAATTTCACCAACTTGTTTTGGCATTTTTTACAGTCTTACCAAAAAAGTTAAACTTGAATCTCATCATGAGAATATAATGAGAGAAATCCAAATTACAAAACATTCCATGATATGACTAGCCTGGTTCTTTAAAGATTTTCAGTATTGTAAAGAAAACAAAAAGGCAGGTCAAGAATAAAGGAGACTAGACTGTCTAGAGTACAGGCCTGTGTGGGGTGGGGAAGAAGGACACTTGGATATTGGTCATGGGAATGTTGCACTGGTGAAGGATGTTTTTTGTGTGTATGTATATATATATATATATATATATATATATATATATATATATATATATATATATATCAAAAAAAAAGAAAAGAAAAGATAAGATAAGGCCTCCCAATTCTTACCACAGGCTGTGTTCTTTACACTGACTGTATAGAAAGAGGAGGTACAGTAAATGCACCCCATATACACCTCAACCCAGGCCCTTTTTCTGGTCTGTATTGTGAATTGGGGGACAAAAAAAATAAAGGAGTCTAAATTCAGTGTTTAGTTATTAATTAAATTTTAGATTTAAAAATTAATATAAGCACAACTTGAAACAACCTGGTAAAATATGAATTTAGAAGATAAGTTCTTAAATTAAAATAATGTTCATACCATAATGGTAGTAGAAGAGAGTCTTTATTCTGGAGAGACACATCCTGAAATACTTGGAGGTAAGGTTATAATGTCTGTGCCTTCTATGTACTTTTCGAAGTGCTGATCACTGACCCCAGAGTCTCTTATATACAAGGTGCTTACTCTAACATTGAGCACTAACACCAAACTTTTACATGGAGACAACAGTGGTACGAGGGAGGAGAGAAATAATGCAAATCACATGTGACAAAGCGTCCACTACTAACCTTTACATTAAGGGCATAGAGTATTCTTTTTCAATCCTTTTTCTCTTTTTTAAATAAAAAATTTAGAGAAATTTTCAGTAGGGAAACACTTGGAACGTGTAATAAGTGACCCTTTGATGTAGAGGAAAATCTGATTTCTCAGGATACAGAACTTTGCTGCCTAGCATATGGACAGTTCAAAGTCAGCATCCTACTTGTCTTAAAAAATTTTTTAAGCATCACAGTTACAAACATGTTTGTAGTTGGGTTTCAGTCATAAAAAGTATACCCCTCTTCACCAGTACAACCTTCCCTCCACCAATGCACCCATCCCCCCATCTCCCTTCTCTACTTTTCTGAGGACTTCTGGTTAAACTGACAACATTGACACAGCATATTCTTTTTTGTTTGTTTGGTTTGGTTTGGTTTTGGGTTTTGGGTCACACCCTGAAGTGCTCAGGTTTTACTCCTGGCTCTGCGCTCAGAAGTCACTCCTGTTAGGCACAGGGGACCATATGGGCATCTGTTCGAATCTGCTGCATGCAAGGCAAACGCCCTACTGCTATGCTCTCTCCATCCTCTGACATAGCATATTTTTTTCATAGGAATATCACAGCCCAACGAGCAGAGAAAATTTATTTCTATATTTTAAGTGATTGTTTCAATCACAGTTTAGAATATGTTTGTACTTTTTTTAATGTTCTGATTTCAGGATTAGAGAGATAGAAGCATGTAAATCACTTGCCTTACACAAAGGGGTCAATCCCCAGCATCTCCATGTGGTCTCCTGAGTTCTGCCAGGAGTGATACATGAGCATAGAGCCAGGAACTGAATACCACCAGATTTGACTCCCAAATGAACAAAATATACCGTATTTTCAGGTGTATAAGATGACTGGGCGTATAAAACGACCCCCTAATTTTGCAGTTAAAACATAGGTTTAGGCCTATATTCGCTGTATCAGTCAGAATGTTCCTGTGCTGCAACTGTATGTACCACAGTGAGCCAATCACAACAAGCAACGGTTCAAAGGTTATACTGTAATAGACTTCCTCTCTGACTCCAGCCAATCTGAGTAGGCTTTTGACAGTGTAGATTCGGGTCTAGAACATTGTCTAATTGCATGCATAAAAAGCCTGCTTGGATTGGCTGAGTTAGAGAGGCATCCGAGCAGCCTTGCAGTGATTGGTGCAGGATCGAGTTGGAAAATGCATTTTGTGGCAATATTCAGACAATTTTCATCGTTTAGTGGCATATTGAAACATTTTTTGGGATATACTCGGCGTGTAAGACAACCCCGATTTTCGGTTGACTTTTTTGTTTCAAAAGTCATCTTATATGCCGGAAAATACGGTAACCAATTTTGTCGTTTCAATTTGTTGTTTTTAATCTTCACTGCCCATGTAAGATTTTACTATTTATTTTCCAGAAATTCCTATAGTAACCATACAATTAATTTTTCCCAGGCTTTGAGAATTTGATAAGATTTGACATTTTGAAAAGGAAGGCATCTTGGGATCGCAGAGATAGTACAGTGGGTAGAGAACTTACTCTGAATGCTGTCAACCCAGGTTTGACACCCAGCATCCCATGTAATCCCATGAGTTCTTCCAGGAATGATTATTGAATGCAGAATCAGGAATATCCCCTGAGCATCACTAGATGTAGCCCCAAACAAACAAAAAATTGAAGCTAGGAAATTGTTTCCTAAACATTAAAAAGACCTAAATATAAAAAGGAAAATATATTGAAATTAGGGCTGGAGTGATAACACAGTGGGTAGGGCGTTTTCAAAGATGTATCAACTAAAACCACAAAAGAATCACACAGACGGTGGCCAGAGAGATAGTACAGCCATTAAAGTACTTGCCTTACACTCAGCCTACCCTCATTTTGATCCTTGGCACTACAAATAATACTCCGGAGAACTGCTAAGAGTCATCCTTGGGCACAGAGCCAGGAATAAGCCCTGAGAACTGATGGATTTCAAACCACCTGCAAAATGTTCCTCTTCTTCCCCCCCCCCCAAATGACACAGATGAGATTTGGTTTGTATTTAGAATCTCCTAAACAATTAAACAAATTGTTTATTATGATTTTCCATGAGTTATTAATTTTTTGTGTGGAGGACATTGAGAAACTGCAATCCTAAACCTAATCATTTACAGTTTGTCTGAAGAGATAGCAGTTATACTAAAAACATTTTAAAAAAATAAATCTGGAAATACCTAAATGTTGAAATAGTTTAAACTGACCATATGCTGGGAAATAGGACATGCTTAGTAAAAAAAATGTCTAGAAAAAAGTCACATTACATAAAGAAATATGCCTGATGTTATTGTAATTTGGGTGGGGGGGGGACTCATATTTGGGGCTTGGGCCTACATCACCATTACTTAGGGACTACTCCTAGTTCTTGAGTTTGCTCCTGGAGAGTCTCAGGGAACCATGCAGCGCTGGGATAAAAGCATGGTAGACCGCAAACAAGGCAACGACCTTATAACCTGCATTAGCTCTCTGACCCTGGTTATTAAAATGATCAGTTACACTTATCTTCTCTAGAAACAGGCAATGAAAACATTTAAAGGCAAAGTCAATTTCCCTAGACATTGATAAGTGGCTCATTTTTGCTTTTTCCCAGCCCCTATGGTTACTTAAAACTTTAGGTCCTGGAAAACCTATTAGGAGATTGGTATGTGGTTGAAAGTGATGGATTTAATTATTCTAGTTGAGAACCTTCTAGTTGTCATAGGGCCCCAGGTGATATTTGGCAATGTCTAAGGACAGATTCCTGTTGTCACAGCAAGGTTGGTGAATCCTGATCTCTGGAGACTTTCCCCGAATGTAGCTGTTTTGTCCAAGAGGATGGCCCATCGGTGAGTGACAGAGTACAGATGCTTCGTTTTTTTTCAAATGAGAGGAAACCATTCTGGCACTTTGTCTTAGAGAGAGATTCCATGAAACAAAAGGCCAGCTTCACCTATGACTAGAGCCTGCATTCATTTTTCGTTTTCTTTTTTGCCCTCTCCTGCTTTCCCTACACCCATCTACTGAGAGCACTCCCTCAATAAATCATTCACTCACGAGTCCCTCCTTGCAACTGGGCTTCTAGGGTAATCTGATCTAAGACACTGACAAATCTGCTTTGTGATTTAGTATATGTAAACTTCCTGTAAAGTTCCAAGTGTGCTTTGAAAGAATGAGTAGTCCACAGATGTTGCGTGCAGGGTTTTACATGGACACATTACACCAAATTTGTTGATGTCTTCTTAAAACTATTTCCTAATGTTACTGTTGTTTTTTTTTTGTTCTGCCTTTTTTTTTTCTGAATTACTGAGATGTATTAGTCATTTTTATATCTTCTAGTAAGGTCATTTAAAGCTTTATCCGCTAGTTAATTACATTTTGCATGATAATGTTCTTATCTTACGTCATCAGACTGAAAATTATTTATCTTTTTCTTCTTCAAAACAAAGAGAGGAATCGAGAAACACAGCTCAGCTCACATTGTGTGAGGCCCAGAGTTCTATCTCTGACACAGCAAAGTGGAAAATAAATCGAGGCCAGAAAGATAGTGCAATGGGTAGGGTGATTACCTTATCTCCCAGGTTTGATCCAGCACCCCTGTTTCATCCTCTGAGCTCTGCCAGGAGTGATCCTCAAGCATAGTCAGGATTAAGTCTTGAGCACTGCCAGGTATGGCTATCCCCACCCCTTAAAAACAGGAAAAGAAAAAATATCAAAGATTTTCATTTAATCTGTATCCCCAGGCTCTTAGAATTAGTGTCAACTCTATTGTCTCTTTCTTTCTTTTTTTGTGGTTTTTGGGCCACACCCGGTGGTGCTCAGGGGTTACTCCTGGCTGTCTGCTCAGAAATAGCTCCTGGCAGGCACGGGGGACCCTATGGGACACCGGGATTCGAACCAACCACCTTTGGTCCTGGATCGGCTGCTTGCAAGGCAAACGCCGCTGTGCTATCTCTCCAGGCCCTATTGCCTATTGTCTCTTTCCTTTTCTTTCTTTCTTTCTTCTTTCTTTCTTTCTTTCTTTCTTTCTTTCTTTCTTTCTTTCTTTCTTTCTTTCTTTCTTTCTTTCTTTCTTTCTTTCTTTCTTTCTTTCTTTCTTTCTTTCTTTCTTTCTTTCTTTCTTTCTTTCTTTCTTTCCTTTCTTTCTTTCCTTTCTTTCTTTCTTTCTTTCTTTCTTTCTTTCTTTCTTTCTTTCTTTCTTTCTTTCTTTCTTTCTTTCTTTCTTTCTTTCTTTCTTTCTTTCTTTCTTTCTTTCTTTCTTTCTTTCTTTCTTTCTTTCTTTCTTTCTTTCTTTCTTTCTTTCTTTCTTTCTTTCTTTCTTTCTTTCTTTCTTTCTTTCTTTCTTTCTTTCTTTCTTTCTTTCTTTCTTTCTTTCTTTCTTTCCTTCCTTCCTTCCTGCCTTCTTTCTTTCTCTTTCTTTCTTCCTTCCTTCCTTCCTTCCTTTCTTTCCTTCTTTCTTTCTTTCTTTCTTTCTTTCTTTCTTTCTTTCTTTCTTTCTTTCTTTCTTTCTTTCTTTCCTTCCTTCCTTCCTTTGTTTCTTTGTTTCTTTTTTCTCTCTTTCCGTCCTTCCTTCTTCCTTCCTTCCATTCTTTCTTTCTTTCTTCTTCCTTCCTTCCTTCCTTCCTTCCTTCCTTCCTTCCTTCCTTCCTTCCTTCCTTCCTTCCTTCCTTCCTTCCTCCTTCCTTCCTTCCTTCCTTCCTTCCTTCCTTCCTTCCTTCCTTCCTTCCTTCCTTCCTTCCTTCCTTCCTTCCTTCCTTCCTTCCTTCCTTCCTTCCTTCCTTCCTTCTTTCTTTCTTTCTTTCTTTCTTTCTTTCTTTCTTTCTTTCTTTCTTTCTTTCTTTCTTTCTTTCTTTCTTTCTTTCTTTCTTCTTTTTCTTTCCTTCCTTCCTTCCTTCCTCCTTCCTTCCTGGTAGAGGCTTGGATCCTGGTAATATTATAGACAATTGTGGTTGTTTCCATAGATGGTATCCATTGTTCAGGTGTGTGTGGGCGATGCCCATTCTTCTGAGGCCTAAGCCAAATCATTATGCCAATGTTCAGGGTAATTACATTATCAAATTTGTGTTCCCATCTCTATTAGATAAGAATTTGTTTGTGGGGCCGGGTGGTGGCGCTAGAGGTCAGGTGCCTGCCTTGCCTGTGCTAGCCTTGGACGGACCGCGGTTCGATCCCCCGGCGTCCCATATGATCCCCCAAGCCAGGAGTGACTTCTGAGCTCATAGCCAGGAGTAACCCCTGAGCGTCACCGGGTGTGGCCCAAAAACCAAAAAAAAAAAAAAAAGAAAAGAATTTGTTTGCATATGTATTATTTTTCCCATTTTAATGTGCCTATGCAAAAGATAAGCAATGCCACAAGATATTGTTGGTGCATCTGGGGGCCAATGAATAAAGTCCAACATTCCCCGTAACTTGGTTCAAACATGAGATACAGAGATACTCTTCTACCAGTATTGTTTATAAAACAGATCTCAAAGGTGGAAAAAATCAAACAATCAAATAACAAAGCCAGTGGGCAAAATTGTCACTATATGAGGATGTTCAAAAAGAGTTATAGATGTTAAGGGACTACATATGAGATATATAAAGGAGATACACGTGTCCCTTTATGTTTTAGAAATAGTCAAGAGGGAGGATGTTGTTTCTGAGACACTACTTTGGTCTGTGATTTGGACAAGCGAAGAGCACATGGAGCCATGTCCTCTTCTTGTTACCTGCTGAAGCTTCGACTCCTCGAGAGGCGTTTGCTTCCTAATTGCTGGAAGTTGAAAGTTCACCAGTCCCCTTCCAGCCCCTTGCAGGAACAAGGAAGCCTGGGGTCTCTTTTAAATTGCACCTCACTGGAACCCACTTGCTGGGACCCTGAGGAATAACCCTGGGGATGGGGAGGAAGGAGAGAGAAGGCTGTGGGGGGCAGCCGAGGCTGCATCTTCACCTTATGTTGGCCAAAAAGCCTACAGCGTGGAACCTTGCCATGATGTGTTGCCTGCTGAAGCTTCAGACTCCACCCAAAATATTACTGTGAAAGATATGTAATCCACCTTGGCCAAAACAAAAATCATTAGTACAGAAAAATGGTTAAATGTGGGGTAACAAGAGATGGGAGTGAGGGAGTAAAGGAATAAAACGAGCTACTGGACGGCTTTTAGATTATGACAAACAGATGAAACACAATGATATCCAAATATTTGTCATTATGTTCCCGCGTGGTTTCACAATGGATAGATTTAATAAGGAAACTTCCCTGGTAAGCCCTAAAGCCAGAACCTATTGCGCTGCTATTCCCACCTCGCTGGCTTGCCCAGGAATGTGGCCAGGAAAAGCCCTGGAGTTCCGGAGGAAGGAGGTAGAGGGGTGCTGGGGTGACCCATGTCCCGCACCCTTTCCTAGGCCTAGTTAAAGAGGCCTTTGGCATGGCGGAGGTCTGTCAAACCCCATGCTGGCAGAACCTCCCGGCTCCCAGGAAGGAAGGAGATCCTTCCAGAGCTAGAAGGCCAGAAGATCAGAGCCCTCACCCCAGACCCTTTCTTTAGAGCCGGGAGGGAAATGGGGAAAGCCTAGGGAAACCAATAAGCTCCTCCAAGGGACCCACCTTGCTGGCTTGCCCAACCATATGGTCAGGAAAAGCCCTGGAGTTCCGGAGGAAGGAGGTAGGGGGGTGCTGGGGTGACCCATGTCCTGCACCCCTTCCTAGGCCTGGTTAAAGAGGCTTTTGGCATGGCGGAGGTCTGCCAAACTCCATGCTGGCAGAACCTCCCGGCTCTCAGGAAGGAAAAAGATCCTTCCAGAGCTAGAAGAGGTCCTCTACACATGGGAAATGCTTTTGCAAAATGCTTTTGGCATCTTGGAAGTTATTTCCCCTATACATCCATGTCAGTTATTATTTTTCATGAGAAATTCTCTTTTACACACTTTTCACTTAAAGTGATACAGATGCTGACATCTTGTTTTGAAGTATATGTCATCTTCCTATTTGTCCATGCTTTTTAACATACTTTCAATTGTATTCTATAATTTTTCTTTTCTTTATTGGTTTTGGTCACACCCGGCAGCGCTCAGGGGTTACTCCTGGTTCTATGCTCAGAAATCACTCGTGGCAGGCTTGGGGGGTGACCATATGGGATGCCGGGATTCAAACTACCGTCCTTCTGCATGCAAGGCAAACGCCCAACCTCCATACTATCTCTCCGGCTCCAATATAATTTTTCTAATTACCAAAGTGAAGATTTACGTTTTTCCTTTACTTTGATTTTATCTTGTATTTACATACTTATGGCTTTTAAAAAAAATAAATATTTCTCCTTCCTTTTTTTCCCCAGTAATGACTTGGGATGACACTTTTGATTGTGTATGCAAATTATACATTATTGAGTCAGTGGAATCTCATATAGTGAAACTAAATCTAGACATGGACATGTGGGGTGGTGCTGGGATTAAATCCATGATTTCATCGTTAGCCTCAGGCTTGGCAAGTACTGGAACTACCTGGATGATTTTAACTTAGAGAAAATTGTATGAGACCCTATCTACAAATATAGCCTGTTCCGGTTCTCTTCTCTAGTGATTCCACATTGGTTAGATCACCTTGCTTTCATCTACTAATAACTGTTCTTCCTGAATCATCTTTTTTTTTCCATGTATATATATATATATATATATATATATATATATATATATATATATATATATATATATATATAATTTGTAAATCAATTCCTCTTCTTTTGGATCTAATCTAATCCCATTGTTAAGTTTTCCAGTCAATTATTCTAATTTTTGTGCATTCAAGAGACCAATTTAAAAAATAATATAATCATATACTTTGACAAAAACGTATCCTTTAAATGTAGAAAACCTCAATGTCCTTTCGTATGTTTGTTTTGGGGACACACCCAGTGGTATACAGAGGCTATTTCCGAAGTGTTGCTCTTGGGTTGCTGCCAGAGAACCATGAGGTTCTGGACTTTGGCCTTCTGGAAGCAATGCACGTGCATTAGCCTTTTGAGCTATCTTCATGGCCTAACCAATAGCTTAAAATTTTTTTTTTTTTGCCACACCTAGAGTGCTCAAGACTTAGTCCTGGCTCTACACTTAAGAGACCATTCCTGGCAGGGTTTGAGAAATTAAACTTCAAAGTGCAGGGGATCAAACTCAGATTGGCTATGTGCTCTCCCCATCCCACTTGAAAAAATTATTTTACATAGTCATTGTGAAACTACAGAATTATTTATGATTGAGTTTCAGGCATACAGTGTTTCAACACTGATCTCTTTACCAGTGTCCACTTCCCTTCATCAATGTCTGCAGGGCACCAGCCTTTGTCTCCATTAATTTGTTCCTAAAGGAAGCACTTTGTTCCTCCCTTTGTTCCTCCTCACTGTGGCTTAAAATACTAATAGCTATCAAGTTTTAAAAAAATTACTTTATTTAAGCACCATGGTTAATTTATTCATAATAGCTGTTTCATAATTACTAAGTTGCTAATAATTTAGTTTCAGTCATATAATGTACAATGTCCTTCACCAGTGGCTATTTCCTACCATCAATGACCCCAGTTTCCCTCCTGCCCTCCCGTCTGACTGCATATGGAGCAGTTTTCTTCTCTCTCCTGTCTTTTTCTCTCTTCCTTTCATTTTCCTTTTTAGACACTGTGGTTTGCATTATTGCTACTGAAGGAGTATTGTGCATATTGCTTTATCTCCTTTTAGCATTCAGTTCTTGTCCATAGAGATCATTTCCAACTATCAATGGCCTGGTGGTCCCTTTTGCACTCCTCAGCTATTTGTGGCAAGCATCCTACCATGGACTCTTCCTCCTGGCATATGTCTCTTTTGTCTCTGGATATTATCATGCTACCATGTATAAGCAAATTTCATGACTTTACTTTGCCTAACAGTTGTGTAGTATTCCATTGTGTAGATGTACAACAATTTGTCCACTCATTTGTTCTTAAGCATTTGGGTTGTTTCTGGATTCTTACTTTTGTGAATAGGGCTGCAATGAGCATAGGAATGCAGAGGGTTTTTCTGTATTTTGGTTTTGAGCTTCTAGGAGTAGCATTATTTACCATTGTTAAGTGTGTTTGTAAAACTAACGATTGAGAACTTTCATTATTTTTTGTTTCTTTCTACTTATGGTATTTGTAGAGTGTACTTAATCATGTTAACAGTAAACTGCTTCTCTCCACCTTGTCAGAATTCCATGAGATTCTCTGAATCTTAAAGAGAATTTTACCAGATTTTTCCAGACACATATTGGTTCCCTAGTCCAGTATCATTTACAAAATTTTTTACTCACAATCTTTCGATGAATGTAAAATTTTATTTCTCTGTAAATATACATGAGTAAAGCTGCTGAGCCATAGGATATTATGTTTAGTTAAGTTGAAATTTCTACAACTTTTCCCAAGTGCCATACTACACTCCCACCAATGTCAGTTCCAATCAGTTGTTTTACAAAAGCAACATATGTCTATGTAGGTAATTAAAAACAAAAACCAGAAACACATCAATTAATTTGAATAATCTTTATTCCTTTATTTTTATACTTCAAAAAACACTGAATGGGCCAGAATGGTAGAGAGGCTGCCTTTCATGTAGCTAACCTAGGTTCAATCCCTGACACCAAATATCATCAGTGGCCCCAGAACAGAGCCAGGAGAAAGCCTGTATACTGCCAGGTGTGACCAAAACTAATAAAAAAAAAATTGAATATGGGCCGGAGAGATAGCATGAAGGTAAGGCGTTTGCCTTACATGCAGGAGGTCATCAGTTTGAATCCTGGCATCCCATATGGTCCCCTGTGCCTGCCAGGAGCAATTTCTGAGTCTGGAGCCAGGAATAACCCCTGAGCACTGCCAGGTGTGACCCAAAAACCACACACACACACACACACAAAATAAATATAACCAGCCAGAAAAAACGTTGGGATACCAATAGATATTTTAATGTGATTCTAATATTTTAACATTAAAATTCTTTGGGAAGGAGCTGGAGAGATAGCATGGAGGTAGGGCATTTGAATGCAGGACGGTGGTTCAAATCCTGGCATCCCATATGGTCCCCTGAGCCTGCCAGGAGCAATTTCTGAGCAGAGAGCCAGTAGTAACCCCTGAATGCTGCCAGGTGTGACCCAAAACCAAAAACTAAAAAAAATTCTTTGAGAAGCTTATTATTTTAGGCCAATTTACCAACAGAATATTATCTTATTATGGACTCATTACAATTGTATGCCAAATATTAAAAAGTTATTGTGGAAAAGGTGCAGTGTATTTTATACACTCCACCATGTTCCTGCCTTATCTTAAGCTGTAGCATGGCATTTCTTACAACTTTGAGGTCCTTGTTTTTGGTGAATACTTAGCTTAATCTGAGGCTTCATTTCTCCAAATGCCCACATGACTATTGGTGACAGATGGTAAGCAGGCTTTAACTACCTTACACAGGATTTAGAAAACAGTTCTTTGTCCTTACTTTTAAATTTTATTTTAAGCACCTTGAATTAGATGAATGTTATATTGGTAGGGTTTCATACATTACAGTATCCCTCAGTATTCCCCACCCCAAGATTTCCACTTAAGAACAGTTCTCAACTTCTGTTCTTTGGATGTTATTCCTTGAATGCATTTCTTTATATTCCGCATATGAGAGATCATTTTATCCCTCCCCTTCTAACCATTCAGCATGAACCATCTGAGTTGTATGATTTCAAGTTTTTAAACTAGCTTAGTATATTCCATTGTGTATATGTATCATAGTTTCTTTGTGTGTATGTGTGTGTGTGTGTGTGTGTGTGTGTGTGTGTGATAGTTTCTTTATCCAAACATATCTTCTTGGATACTTAGATTATTTCTATGTTTTTGCTATCTTTTCTTTTTTCTTTTTGTTTTTTTTTGAGCCACACTCAGTGACGCTTAGGGGTTACTCCTGGCTATGCACTCAGAAATCGCTCCGAGCTTGGGGGACCATATGGGACACCGGGAAATCAAACCATAGTCCATTCTAGGTCAGTGCATGCAAGGCAAATGCCCTACCGCTTGCAGCACCGCTCCAGCCCCTGTGTGTGTGTGTGTGTGTGTGTGTGTGTGTGTGTGTGTGCTTGCTATTGTGACTAGAGCTGCATTGAACATAAGGGTACAAATGTCTTTTCTAAATAGGGTTTTTGGGGTATTAGAGTATTTGCCAAAAAGTCATTTGGAAGCTTGATTCCTAGTTTTTGGTGTGTTCATATTGTATAATCACTTTTTATAGTCAAAGCACATTTTAAATAAATTATCAAAAATGCAATTCAAAAGTACAAAGCAGTACACAGTAAGGGTCAACATTTCCTGCTAATTAGTTCTGTAAGAACAGGTCTTTGGTTGGAGTGCTCAAGGATATTTTCTTAAAAGAGAAAACTTCCATACTCTGCACTGCACTGGGCCCTTTACATACACAGTAACTGCTCACTATTCATGCTGAGTATATAATTTAATTATTAATAATCCCATGAAGTAGATACCTCTGGTTTTAGAGATGAGGATATTAAGACTTGAGAGGCATAATGAACTTTGTAGGGATCACCAATGCATAAAAGTAGCTGAACAAGAAAGAATTCAGGCAGACACAAGTAAGACACAGTAACTGTCTTATACTAAATTATTAACTAGCAGGCAGTATTTAAACTCCTTTTTAATGTTTTTCTTTAGTTTTAAATTTTTTTAGTATGAAAGAGTAAAACTAATGGTATTCAAGACTAGTACAACATTTTTGTCACTGGGAGATTCCTGAGCATTGTTGGGCTCCCAACGTACTATAAGCATATTCACCAAAATATACTGAATGTATATATTTGCCATCCACCCTGGCATATTCTTTTTATCCCAACCTTTACTTAACAATCTATTTTGAACATCACTCTGAACAGCTTGCACATACTTCCTTTTCTTTAAAATAGCTGTAAATGTTACCTTTAATATACATTAAAAGTTTCACCTTAGTAATTAAAAGCAATTCTGCAATATTTTTCTATATTTATCTTTATATGTATTTATACATGTCTATAGGCAGCTTCCCTAGAAGACTACTTTATCCCCCCTTTTTTTGGTTACATCAGGTGGTACTGGGGGAGGGAGGATCATTTGCTGCCAAAGATCTAACTGGGGTTGACCAAGTGCAAGTGCCCAAACCTGTGTACTCTTCTCTCCAGTCCCTAAGTAGAATTCAATACACAACCAACATTTTGAAAGATCACTAACAGGTGCTACAGAATATTCAAATTTACACTTTGATATATTTATTTATTGGGCTAGATCAAAATAAATGTCTACCTAATAGGATCATTATGAAGGTTAGTATACAAAGCATTTATGGAAGAACCTAACAGGAGTATGCTTTTGATAACTCATGTGACCCAAATGACTAATATTGCAGAATAATGTATTTATGGAGATTAAGACATTTGTCTTGCATGTAGCTGCACTCTGGTCAATACCCTGCCATATGTGATTTCTGAGCACAGAGTCAAGAATAAGCCCTAACCATAGCTGAGTATGGCCCACAAAAAAACAAACAAACAGACAAACAAACATATAAGCAAAAAAAGTAAATACAAAAATATCACAATAACTCGATTTTTATTTTTCTAGATATTTTTGTATATTTCTTAATATTTTTGAATTTATTCAAATAAAAGAATTATCTGAAGCCCTCATAATCACAAGTATTAGTTTGTGCGCAGAAAGAAAATTCATGCAGGTTCATAGACACTTACAGAACATTAAAGTTCTACTTAAAATAGACTTTCAACTATAAAGGAGATCTGGGCATAGGGTTATCAGACTGCAATATTAGTTATGAGTTTTTCCTCTGAGAACAAAATTTCATTGACAGCATTTTAATAATTAGTGCTATTAATACTTTTATATTAAAGCTGTTATCTTAAAAATGACTGTAAATAATATAAAACTTCAGGTCTAGGGATACAGCTCAGTGATAAGAGTACCTGTTTTCGTGTCTGAAGCCCTGAGTTCAATCCTTAGCACCAAGAAAAGACATAGAACTTCAATGCTGTGGCTGACTTTAAGCATTCCTTTAAATAGATTCTAACTACAGGAAATTTCCTAGAGGTCTGGTCATTTCAAATCTCTCTAACTGTAACATGTTCAATTTGAGAAATAAAAGTATTTAAGGACAACACAAAAAATTATTTGTATTTGAAAGGTCAAATTTATTAGGAAATTGAGAGTGATGTGTTATACACGAACTATAAATACTGCACAGCTGACTCTATGCACAGTTGAGCAGAGAGAGAGAGTGAGTGCCAATCTACTTTGTGGAGACTCTTGTTCTTTTGTTCCAAGAAAAGTTTGCGCCATAAGACTTGGACTTAGGTTTTGGAACCTTCCTCTCTTCAACATCATAGCGCCATCCTAGAAAATAAAAACAAACAAGCCCACAAAAACAAATTAGAGGATACCTGAAGAACACTGCAAGAAGAGGCTAACTTTCATGATTTTAGTGTTCATTTATCATCAGAAGTACATGTCAACACATCTCAAATATAAATACTTAGTAATTTGTTCCCATTTAATCCAGTATGACAGGAGGGTTAAAACACTGCCTAAGATTTATCATCTCTCAAAGATATAACACATGATTTGATTTTTCCCCTAAGTCAATATTCCTTGCTTAATAACTGATCATTACATATTATATAAATATTCTCATTCCTTTATATGCAGTTTAATATGTAACTGTAGTAATATGTAATTTAGTAACTGTAATGTATAACATTGGAAATAATCCCAAATTACTGCTTTCTAAAAGTTGATACCTTTATGACATTTCGAAGCTCAATACTAACCATGTACATACTTATGTACAGAAACATATCTACTTATGTACAACACTGGGGTAGACTACACAAGATACTTGATTCAGGCCCTAAGCTCTGACAGACCAGTCATTAAACTTAGTTTTTTAATACTTGATTCAAGTATTATGTAGATTAGAATATGGAAGTAGTTGACAGAATATTAATTTTTTTCAATATTATTTGCTTTGAAGCCACAACTGGTTCTGTGCTTCTGGCCCATACAGTGCTGGTTTCAAATCCAGGGTTCCTTCATTCAGATAGCATGTGCTTGGTCAGGTGAGGTATCTTTCTGGTTACTCAATATAAATTTTTAAGCCTAACCAGAAGCCCATTGATTAGAAACTTCAGTGAGGGCTTGGGAATTGGAATTTTACTGACCCTGGATTATTTTTTTTCTTCATAGAAATTTAAGAACCGGGACCAGAGAGATAGTTCAGTGGTGTCTGCCTTGCAAACAGCCGATCCAGGGCCTAAGGTTGTTAGTCAAATCCCAGTGTCCCATATGGTCCCCAGTGCCTGCCAGGAGCTATTTCTGAGCAGATAGCCAGGAGTAACCCCTGAGCGCCAACAGTGTGGGCCAAAAACCAAAAAAAAAAAAAAAAAAAAAGAAAGAAAAAAAGAAAGAAATTTAAGAACCACTGGTATAAGCTTTTTTTTCTTAGTGTTTCCAAATTTCCTCTCAATGTTTTATATATATATATATGTGTGTGTGTGTGTGTGTGTGTGTCTATATATATATATATATATATATATATATATGTATATATAAAATTTATGTTTGCCTTCCTCTTAAAAACCAATTCTCAGTTCTATTAAGCAACGCAGAACAATCAAATCAACATCTTTTTCCTTGAAAAAATGAAGTCACCCTTCTATTCCGAGTCCAAGCAACCTCTAGAACACTCACTTTTCTCAGAAGGTCAATTTTTCATCCCTGCAATTTCATTCTTGTCTCTCAGGACTATCTTCAATAATTCATCTTGAAACCTTTGATTCACTGCTGAATCATGCAGCTACACATAAAATATCCAAACCAAACTATTCTGTAGTCTAACTTAAGTAAGCCTCTTGAGCTCATGAATTATCATGATTCATGCTAGAGCTTCTTAGTAAGTAGTTTTGACTGCCATACAGTTTATGTTTCAATAGTTATAATTCACTCCTGGTGGGACTCAGGACCAGAGATAGTACTGGTGATCAAACCTGGATTGGCGGGGCCGGAGAGATAGCATGGAGGTAAGGCATTTGCCTTTCATGCAGAAGGTTCGTGGTTCAAATCCTGGCGTCCCATATGGTCCCCCGTGCCTGCCAGGAGCGATTTCTGAGCATAGAGCCAGGAGCAACCCCTGAGCACTGCCGGGTGTGACCCAAAAGCAAAAACAAAAACAAAACAAAAACAAAACAAAAACAAACCTGGATTGGCAAGGCAAGGGCTCTACCCATGAACTATCTTTCTTTTTCACTCCTCTTTTTCCTCACATTTTCTGAGAAAATGACTGTTACCAGAGCTCCACAACTAACTACCTTCTTCTGAGTGAGAGCAAAGAAGGAGCCAAGGAAATCTAATGCTAACTGACAACATTGACTATGAGGGTCCAGTCAGAACCTACACAGATTCCACGGAATTTTCTAGGTAAAATACCTATGTAGGACTTATGAAAAACTTTATTGTGTTTTTAGAACTGAAGAATCTGACCACATTTCCTAGAATCCTCCCCCCTCTCTCTGTATATATAATCTACAGACCTGAATGAACCAATGTAATGGTCCTGCTAATAATACTTTGACATATAAAGGGTATTGGAGAAAACAGAGTTTAGCTAAAAACACCAATTAATTAACACCACTTAAAGACTACAATGGTTATGACATATGAACTGAATTCACCTTTTTATTTCCCTCCTTCTTGAAACTTGTTGGTGAATAGAAATAATTTAACTTGTAAGAAGTAGAAATCAGGAATGGAATCTTATTTGTGGAATGTTTAAATTTCTTTTAGTCTTCCAAATAAGGTCTTTTAAAAGAAATGAGTTTCTGAACAAGTTCATGGATGCAAAAACACCTGCTTTCCCTAAAATAGCTTATATAAAAATCAAGGTGTAGCCTACAACAATGGACCCATAATGTTCCGTTAGGACACTGAAAACCAGCCTTTGCTCTTCCCAGCCTTTGCTCTTCCCAGCTGTGCAGAAGATCAAAGCAACTGAGTCCCAGGCAGCTGCCCCAGAGATGGAATAAAGCTCCTAGGGCTGCCATCACTTCCCATTGAAGGGAAGCAGCCATATGGCATGGATTAGCCACAAATTCAACCAGCAGCACCTAAACGATGATTCCCTTTACTGTTTCACACTGGAATGCTTTCACAAGGAGATTTTGGTATAACAAGTACCTCTGGCAAATGCATTAGTAAAATTAAATGTAATTCTAATTTTTTTAGAAGTAAACCCATTTATTTTTATGATCTCTAGGTAATGGCTGGAATATTATAAACATATATCCTATGACATAAGCGGTGTAATCTCTTCTGTTTTTAATAAATTTTTTAATTAAAAAAATTTTTTTACAAATCTTTCACAGTACTATTGCAGGTACATAGTGACATTGAATCAGGGGCATTCCCACCACCATTGTTGTCCTCCCTCCACCCCATTCCCAGCAGGCACCCCATATCCCCCTCCTTTGCCTCCCAGGCTGCTAGTATAAGTGGTCCCCTCTGTGTCTAGCTTGTATCAATTTTATTTTTTTGGCCACACCGGATGATGCTCAGGGGTTATACTCCTGTCTATGCGCTCAAAAACTGCCCCTGGCTTTGGAGGACCATATGGGATACCAGAGATTGAACCGAGGTCCGTCCTAGGTCAGCCTCGTGCAAGGCAAATGTCCTACCACTGTGCTATCACTCTGGCCCCTAAATGGTATAATCTTTTAAAATTTACCCCCTCTCCCAGAAAGCCCTAGAAATGAAGTGGATTCAACTAAATTTTAAATCCATATATACTAAAAAATTCATTTGTATTTATAGAATAATTTTATTAATCATCTGTATGTTATATAAACATACAGATAAAGTATTACTGCTTATGAAATATTCTACCTGTAGTAGTAACCTTGGTTCAAATTTCGTAAGAGGTCTTTCACCTCTAGTAACCTAATCTCAAAGCATGAGTTCGGAAGTGAACTGCATTAATGGTTTTTCCTATTACCTATTTGTGTACAAAGCAAGAATGCCACCACATAATTTGGCACAGCCTGATGATAACTAACAGTCACCACTAAGAGGCATGTATCAGAGTAGCAAAGGCTTTGGGAAGCCCAAACAAGATATATTGGGACTTGAAACACTTGACAATTTCTTACCAAACTGTACCCATATTATGCCTGAGTTAAAGCAAAGTGGAAACTTAAAATATAAGTAGACTGCTGGGAGTGGGTACAAGAAAACAGCTTTTAAGGAATTACTTTAAAAGTCCTCGTCTTTGAAACTGCAAAATATTTAAGACAGCAGGAATGGGGGAGGAGTTTCAGAATAATTCAAAAGCAAAGTGTCCTGCAAAATATAGAGGAATAATGGTTTAGATGTACTAGCAAAGCAATTCCATATAAAAATGACATAAAATAAACCAAGTAGGAAAATTAAAAAATGAAGCACCAAAATATATACTCGCTTAACAACACTAGAGTATCTCCTACCACAACCACAATACATCTCAAAGGGGAAAAAAAAACCCAACTTTGATGTAATAATCAACAGTTCCCTTAAAATTTATTTTTTTCTATAAAAATTCTTTTTGAGGTGCTAAGATTGAACCCAGGTCTCATGAACTGAAAGGAATGCATTTTATCACTGAGCCATATGCCTGCTCTCAAATTTTATTCTTTAGTATATTTACCATCCAGCATCATTATTTCTATCTAAGGCACCAATCTGAACTACATTATTCTCTACTTAAAACAAAACCCAGGAACTTACTGGTTAACTCCTCTTTTGTGTTATAAAAGCATTATTGCAAATCACTCATTAGAAAACTATTTAACAATGAGATACAGTCTGTGATACTCAGACTTTTATTGAATCCTTTTATTGTCCTTTTTCTCTCATTTTTAACTCCCAAATCAGTGCTCATGATGCTTCCTTGGTCATTTGTGACATGCACAGGAAGGGTGAGCACTCTGTGTTACATTGTGCCCAGATGAGGTCAAGCAAGGTAATGCTTTGCCTCCTTGGTTCTTGTAAACAAGTTTATTTTTCATGGTCTATTTACAACCCCATTTTTGTGTGTGTGTGTTTTTTAAAATTATTCTTATAAGTATTTTCATATTTAAAACTGCCTCCCAAATGTAGTGCTTTTCCTACAAAAGATTGTGATATGCAATGTTATTGGCATAAATTATAATACATACCAAATAATTTCTAATAAGTAAGGTGTCTAAATATAAACACCTAACAAAACAAAGTGAAATACTGATCAACTGACATCATTTCATGACCACGGCTCACACACTCAGGGAATTGTTTTTCTGAGAGGTAATGATTTAGTATTTGCTAATTTAGTGTTTATGATGACTTTATATATAGTAACTAGCACACAAGAAAAGAAAATCTAATGTGTTTGTCTAAGGCGGTTTCTTTCATCTCTTCCCTCATTTTTTTGGATGAGGTCTGGCTCCTCTTTATAAACTGCTTTTTAAAGCAGTTCTACTACTGCTTTATATTTCTTGATTATCCCTTTATCTGATGAGTGGTGGACAAATATCCTATCATAGTCTGAAGGGGTGTCTTCTTATTCTGGCCCTTGTTTCTTATGCAGTGAAGAAGCTTATTAATTTGATATAGTCTGATTTGTTTATCTTTGCTTCCATTTGTATCTCTTGCTTCCATATCATATTTCAATATAACTTGTAAATTCAAATCTAATATTCAAAGTCTTTAATTCACTGATTTGATTTGTGTATGGTGTAAGGTAGGATCTACTTCATTTTCTTTTTGAATGTGACCAATCAATTATCCCAACACCCCTTATTGAAGAGGATTTATTTTCTTCACGCTTCAATACTTTCTGTTTCTTCATTGACCACTAACTGTCCATACATCTAAGGTTCTGTCTCTGGACTCTCAGCTCTCTTCCACTGGGCTAAGAATCTGTTCTTATTCCAGTACCTCTCTGTTTTGATAAGTACAGATTTAAAGGACAGTTTGAAGTTTGGGAAAGAGAAGTCTACAATCTTCTTTTTTCTTAGGATTGCTTTGGCTAGGGTGTGCATGTGGAAAGGGTAAATTATAATTCCATAAAAATTTCAGGAGTACTTGTCCTATGTCTTTAAATAGATGCAAGATCCCCAGAGAACTGGTTGCAATTCCTAAGCACTGATCGAGAAGTAGCCTCTATATACAGTTGAGGTTGAATCCCCCCACCACAAACTGATCTAAGGGTTACTTAAAACTGTATTTGAAATTAATAATTATGTATTATATCTAGATAATTTCTACATAAATACTAAAATGATCATGAACCTAAGTTGTTTCTAAAAATATTTAGACATTGCTAATTAAAATTTTAAGTATATATATATTTGTTATATGCTATGGAGCTCTACTTTTTACTTTGTTAAGGTATCAATCATTTTTTGCCATGAGTTAAAGCCAGATCACAAAGAATGCAAATGATTGTAGAAAGATGAGTTAAGCATATTTAAAATTTATGCTAGTATAAAATTTATGCTAGTATATGAAAACACTAATATGCAACTGTTTTGAATTATCATCTGTGGTGTACCCCAAGACCCGCCCATATCTGGGAGGAGTTTTGGGAACCGGATAATAGGTGTAACTACCTGCAAGACCTCCCATTTCTGGGAGGGGTCTGGAAAAGGATAGATAAACCTCTGAGCCAGGGGACTCGGCCCTTTTGCCGTTTCTCTTTTGGCCCGGCTTGGCTTCCTGGCTTTTGGATCTTTGGGCCGCATGGAGCCCAAAGGGAAGATGGCTAACAGGAGATAAGATGCAGGGCTAGCAAAATATAGCTGTGCTTAAAAGGTTGACATAGGCCACACACCTGTGGTGGCAAGGGCATGAATAAAGATGATTCTTCCTGATGGCTGCGTGTGAGTGAGTAATTTCACCTGGGCCTGGAACTCGCCGGCTGCATGGAGGTTGCAGAACCATGTGGGCTGGATGGCATCCTCCACCATCCAGCCCCATCCTTAATTATTTGATGCAACAATCATCCAGTATGAAATTAAAGTTATTAGATTTGTTTGGTTAGTTAATAGATGTCTTTACATGTGAATGAAATTGTACTGGGAGAAAGAAAGACAAAGCGTGTGTATAACTTTATGTGTGAAGTACTGAAATGTGTTTTTATTTATAATGGGAAAACAGAATAGTTAGTTCCTAAAGTATTGTGGCTAATTGTTATAGAATATGAAAGAACAGTGAATGACAAAACCTGAATGAATATAGTAACTTATCATAAGATTTGCAAAAAGGAAATTTTATTTGCTTTTATATGTAAAATAGTCTGAACAATTATGACATTAGTAACCCCCCCCTTTTTTTAAATTTTTCTCTTTTTTAAGTCCCCCACTACCACAAATTATGCAGTCGAGTTTCCCACATTTGGGGGAAATTGCAGGGGTCAGCACATCTGGAGTGCAATGAATGAGCCTCGCCCTGGGGAAATCACCTTCGTGATCATGGTATCACCCCTGCCAGGTAAGTATTAGTTACCCTTAATAGCAAAGTCAACTCTATCTCCATGTGCTCCTTTCATTCATTTCCTATTTACTGCTTCTACCTACTATGAAGGGTTATTCTATTTGTGTAATCTGCTTAGACTGCAAAGGATTTATTTCAGTTTCAGAATATCTTTGAACCTAAGCTGTCTTTGAGATCCTTGAGGATCCTTAGAAAATCCTTCTTTCAGGGGCCGGAGAGATAGCATGGAGGTAAGGCGTTTGCCTTTCATGCAGAAGGTTCATGGTTCAAATCCCGGTGTCCCATATGGTCCCCCATGCCTGCCAGGAGCTATTTCTGAGCATAGAGCCAGGAGTAACCCCTGAGCACTGCTGGGTGTGACCCAAAAACCAAAAAAAAAAGAAAATCCTTTTTTCAATCTTGAAATAAAAGGGAGGTGCTAGAAATAGATTTTTAGTTTATGTATTACTATTGAAGCTATATTGGTAGACAGGTTAAATCAGAAGAAATGAATAACCTAATAATTATGGTAAAATATTATTGAAGTTGTATGCAATATGCTAAGTCCAGAAATGTACCAATTGTGTAGTTTGCATAATTTCAGACAATATCTTACAATTTCAGCTATTTTGACAAACATTAACTTGGCTCCATCTTCTTTATTTTAGACTCTATCTTCTGTTTTTTTTTTTTTTTTGGTTGGCCACACCTGGCGTTGCTCAGGTGTTACTCCTGGCTGTCTGCTCAGAAATAGCTCCTGGCAGGCACGGGGGACCATATGGGACACCGGGATTTGAACCAACCATCTTTGGTCCTGGATCGGCTGCTTGCAAGGCAAAAGCTGCTGTGCTATCTCTCCGGGCCCGGACTCTATCTTCTAAGCTAGATGTGTATTTGTCAACTGAAAATCTGTATCACTTACCTTAGGTATATACAGGTACATGAACTATTTTTTATGTTTACTGGTACATTAATGTATTTAGCATATTTATAGTATGTTATAACATACTATTCTAATATATTATAATTATAATATCCCAGGGTTTTTATATTAAGATTTTTGTTTATCTGTTTCTTTTTGGATCACACTTGGTGGTGTTCCAAGATTTCCCCTGGCTATGCACTCAGAATTACTCCTGGTAGGCTCAGAGACCATATGAGATGCTGGGATTTGAGTCTGGGCTGGCCGCATGCAAGGCAAATGTCCTACCTACTGTGCTATCACTTTGGCTCCTATATTAAGATTTTTTTTCTTGGTAAATATAATGTTCATTCATTAAAGAGACTCAGTGATTATTTAAAAATATTTTTGCTTACTATTTTGAGAGTGACTGTTATATTATTTCTTACACATTAATTTTAGGTTATCAGTAACATAACTATAAACATAATTTATGAGTATGTTCATTATATTCTGATGCATCCCTAAAAGCAATTATTATAGTAAACTATATAGGCCAGAGTGTGAAAATGAGCACCATACTGAAATACATTTGATACTTTTGTTTTTTGTTTGTTTTTTTTTGTTTTTTTTTTTGGGCCACACCCGGCGGTGCTCAGGGGTTTACTCCTGGTTGTCTGCTCAGAAATAGCTCCTGGCAGGCACGGGGGACCATATGGGACACCAGGAATTCAAACCAATCACCTTTGGTCCTGGATCGGCTGCTTGCTAGGCAAACGCCGCTGTGCTATCTCTCCGGGCCCACATTTGATACTTTTACAAACTTCTAACAGCAGGGAACAATTTTAAACATATCAAGTGGAGTAAGCTAGAACTTCCAGAATTCTCTGAGAAGTAGATACATTTATGACCCCAGAATTATATACAACAGAATAATATCACTGTTTATATCTGAAATATTTTTATACTTTTTTTATATTTTCTGGACATCTAAGAAGTCCTTTTCCTTTGAAGATCTCTAAAACTCATTACAATTTAACAGACTCTGCTATGCAAATTAAAATTTGTATCATTTATGAATGATACTGTATTCTTGACTTAATAATGCCTACTGAATTTGGGAACTATCTGCTGAATATTTTTGGACCATACCTGGCAGTGTTGGGATGATGGGTCACTTCTTCCAGCTTAGATGGGAGCACCAAACCCCTAACTACTGCAGGTGCTCCAGAACTTTAGATCATCTCCCAACATTGAATACTCTTTTATTTTCATAATAATACAACTACTTGAATATAACAATATGTCCTCCTCTTTAATAGAACATAATTAGAAGTACTGTTAAGCAGTCAAGGACTTACCTGAAAAAACATACTTAAAAATGATTCTCACTTAATCAAGAACTAAAGTAAACTTTATTGGAGCCAATACTAACAAATCCTCCCAAGGAAGATAAAATGATCTGGCAGTGGGTTAAGAACAGGCTAATTCAGATCTCAAGAAAAGAAGAATTTGGGGCTGGAGCTATAGCACAGTGAGTAAAGGGCATTTGCCTGGAACACAGCCAACCAGGGTTTGATCCCTGCAACCCATAAGGTCCCTTGAGCAATGAGTAATTCCTGAATGCAGAGCCAGAAGTAACCTCTGAGTACTGACAGGTATGGTTTGCACGCGTGCACGCGCGCACACACACACACACACACACACACACACACACACACACACGAATAAAGAAAAAAAGAATTTCCCCCCCCACACACACACACAAGGAAAAGAAGAAAAAGAATTTTGCCCAAATCAATAAATATCACTAAAAAAAATATAGTTAGTGGTATGACTTTCTATACTCAAGAGGCTTGGAAAAGTCCAATTTTATATTCCTTACCAAAAAATTTCCTTGCAAAGGAAACTCAAGCTTATGTGGTGATTGATAAAAAATGAATAAGCCACTCCAAAATATGCTTCTTTGGCATAAGAATTCTCTTTGGCTGTTTTTTTTTTACATCAGTCAGGAATAATATCTGAAAACAGATGCGAAGTTGTTCTTTTGTGGGGGATATCTACAATAGTAAGGAAAATCTTTGTCGTCCTTTCTAACAAGTAGATGACTGAAATTCTAGAAACCATCAGTGGAGGAGGTTTGGAGTAAGTCTGCTAATAATGATCTTATGACTTTTCTATGGTTGCCTCTTAACCTCTCACAATTGGTTTCCCACTACTGTTGGAGTAATTGGTTCTCATTCTAATCAAGATATTTCTTCTTTGCATGTGCTTGAACCTCCTGGACGGGAAGAACCTCTGGACTGGCCCCCTTACTCTTAGTTGTTCCCCACCCATGGCGTGGTCCAACTCTTCCCAATAAAGACCTTGGGACAGAGAGATTTGTGATTTGGGCTCCACAGCTAGCCTGTCTGCCTGCTGGTCCCCTTTTGCCTGCTTGCAGACTACTTGGAAGTTCCAGAGCCTGTTTTAACTTCCTAACCTGGTGTAGATTATTTCCTGTGTTGGCACTGCTTTCAGACCCCGAGTTCCCCAATCTCCCATGAACTACCACTAACTGTTATATGGGAGATGGCATTTAAGGTGGTGACTTGATTTGTTTTACCATTTTCCCTCATATTAACCAAATCCATTCAAAATAATTCTGTTTAAATAGCTTAGTAGAAGCCAACTGGGTCAGCATCATACAAGGACTATTATCTCACTACCCTCCATGTACTACCTCTTGTTCTATTTTCAGTTCCCTTAAGGTACTATCAGAACCCCATTTTGTCTAAGAATGCCCTTAGCTGAGATTCAAATTCCTCTTCTTCCTGCTAGTGTTAGCTCCTGCTTTTACCCTGCTTTTGTACCACAGTTTACTTTCCATAGAAGACTGTTTCTGTGAAACAGAAAAGGAAACCTTAAGAAAGGGAAACAAAATGAAAAATTTTTATAGGCAGAGGGCATTAGTAAGGAGGTTCTTTAGCCAAAGAAAAATGAATCAAGGCCACTCTCTTTAACAGAATGAAAGGTGCGTCTGACCACACAGATTACTTACAATTACTATGATAGGTAGATTAAGATTACATTCTTGGGAAGGGTTAGGTTTAGAAATAATTCAGTTCCATCAGTTCCATATTAAATCTTAGTTTAGTGGGCATGGTCTTGATGGGTTACACTGGGTTATCTCCCATGATTAACAGGAGGTATACATGTTATTAAATGTCTGTCTCAGACTGTCTAAGAAGAGTAAAACATAAATTTTAGTAGGAATTTATATATCATATTTTGTATTTTCTTCCACTTCTAAGGTATCAGATATCTCAGTGCCTTGTTTTTCAGCTATTTTATAACGATAGCTATGTTGTATTGATTAATCAACTCCACTCCCAACTGTTTCCATTTGTGTTCCTTTTATACACTATTCCAATATTATTACTTAAAATTATTTTTTTTGCTGTTTTACTGTGAATCTTAATCTTTAAATCAAATGGCAAAATATTCTTTTGGTTTATCTGGATGCCAAGTGACATTCTTACCTTTGTTTTTAAAGTATCTTTTAACATATATGGACTTGAGATTTAGACCCTCATTAGAAGGTCATTTAAGTTAGGTAAAAGCTCAGATCTTATTGGTTTCCTTTCCTACTTGTACCTCCTATTCAGAGGAAGATTTTCCTCTTAATGCAGTTCCAAGATTGATCCTCTGTTGTCTTACTCTCAAAAGACAACACATTCAGCTAATTTCAAAGAGTCTTTACAACTTACAGCAATGAGAAAAACACAGGAGGTACTTATATATACCAGAGGCAAGTCACAAAGTTTCAAATCAGATCAAAAGGGAGGTGGGAAGGTAGGGAGCCATTTCTGGTTCATTAGCATGTAAATGGTAGTAGATCTTAGCCTTCAAACCGTTCAAATTTCTACAGCTTCCTTCTCTCTACATTCCATCACATCAACAAACACAAGAAAGACAAAAGCCACACAGGGGAATGGTAGGTCTTTTCAGTATTCCCCCCACCCCCAGCCCCACACAGACTAAAACAAGGTTCATCTACATTTCAGAAGAAAACCCAGATAACCTTACTTTGTAAAGAAAGAATTTCAGTAGAGTTCCTCTGAAATATACACGCTGAGCTCAAAGGAAGATCTTTTGGATGAGACCTTATTAGTTAAGACTCAAGTTCTTTGTACTGACTTTATGAATGTGTTGAGAGATGGAAGGAAGTGGGAGCTGAGATGCAAGAGGAAAAAGAAACCATGGAAGGGCATTCAGTCTTTTTCACCCCCCCAGTACCTACTTTCACAGAAACCAAATTCTATGAAACGTGAGTATGGTGAGATTTTAAGTAAAAATACTTAAGTAGGAGGCAGTTTCAGGAAGAACTGCAGGACGAAGTAAAATTTCAGTCTCAGAGATAAGAACATTCTTATATAAATGAGACCTGACAACACCTTAAGAAACAGAAAATAGAACCTGAGATAAGTACAGGGGGTGTAAAGTACTTGCCTTGTAAGTACTTTAAGTATTTATAAGTGCTAAGTCCTGTTTATATTTGTACAGCAAGCATTCGGTCTCTTACCCTACTCCCAGGAGAAAACCCAAAGAAACAGGCCTGTATGGCCCAAGTGGCCCCAGCTCAAAAAGAAATCAATTTAAAATAAAGTGACTAATAGAGAATTTTGTCATACAATACCGATTAACACAGGTACCTTTAAGCTCTTCTATTTCACTGTATAGAACATGAGTTTCCATGATTTACTGATTAAAGCGAAGAAAACAGAACTTAAAGTAAAAAAAAAATAAAATGTTAACTTTTGCAAAATTGGATGAGGTCTTCCTATTATACCTATTAAAATATATACTATAAAAACTATAGACATATACCTATATTTTGCATATTGCTAAATAACCTAATAAAATATATCTAATAAAATAAAAATACAAAATTTTAAACTTTATAGTAGATGCAAAGAGTGAAAAACCAACATTAATTTTAATCATTTTCACAGCCAAATATATCTCTAAAATATTTCCATTTGTAATTAATATAGATATTTCATGTGCTTTAAAAATACTGTCATGAAATGACAGTAAATATTTACTTTTATATTTATATCATACCTCAATTCAAAAAAACACTTTTTCAAAGTGTTGTATATACAAGTGTGGCTACAGATTTTTATGAAGACTCACATAGGCAGAAATAAGAATGATAAATAAACAAAATGAGCTAGATTACTTTAAATTTTAATGTCTTCGTTTTTCATGTTGGGCTTATCTTCGTATTTTTCTAGATATAGGTGATCATTTCATTACACAGATTAAGCAATTTCTTAACTAAGAACTTCATTTATTTTTTTGTTTTTGGGCCACACCCGTGACGCTCAGGGGTTACTCCTGGCTATGCGCTCAGAAGTCGCTCCTGGCTTGGGGGACCATATGGGACGCCGGGGAGGATCGAATCGCGGTCAGTCCTAGGCTAGCGCTGGCAAGGCAGACACCTTACCTCTAGCGCCACCGCCCGGCCCCACTCTGTATCTTTAAACCTTGTTACTTTAAATTTTAATGTCTTGGTTTTTCATGTTGGGCTCATCTTTGTATTTTTCTAGATATAGGTGATCATTTCATTACACAGATTAAGCAATTTCTTAAATAAGAACTTCATTTATTTTTTTGTTTTTGGTTTTTGGGTCACACCCGTGACACTCAGGGGTTACTCTTGGCCATGCACTCAGAAATCCCATATGGGATGCTGGGGAATCGAACTGAGCCCGTCCTTGGTTAGTGCATGCAAGGCAGACGCCCTACTGCTTGTGCTACTGCTCCGGCCCAAATAAGAACTTAATTATTTCTTCAAGTAAGTTTTCTGCTCTTTCCTCTCCTTCAGGTACCACTATAATATATATGTTGTTCTGGATGTTTAAAGAGTTCCTTAAAGTTTCATTGCTACTTAAAATTCCCTTTTCATTTTACTGAATTGTCTTCCAGCTCATGCAACCACTCTTTAGTTGCCACCAATCTGCTGTTGAATCTTTTGAGTGAATTTTTACTGCATTCTCTGAGTAAATTTTACTGTATTCTTCAGCTCTCTAACTTCTATTTTGTCTTTTCTTAATCCTTTTGAGATATAGTTATCACTCTACACCCAAGTTTGGTAAGCAATATTCTAAATAGTACTTTGAACTTTTTGTTGTTACAATGACCAAGGGTAGCACATAGGGTGAGTTCTGATGTCAAAATTCCAAATAAGGGTCATGGAGACCATGCTTTGTACATGTGAATGGCACCAGAAATCAAACTCATGACCCCTCACTTAAAAAAAAATCCTCTACTTATTTCTTTAAGGCAGTTTTTGGGAGGTGGGTGGGTATCTTTTTTTTTTTTTTTTTAATTTGGAACACATTCCTCTACTTCATTTTGCCTGATTCTAAGTCTTTGTTTCTATATATTTGGTTAGTCTACAATCATTTTCCTTTCTGAAGGATTGGTCTTATAAAGATGTCTTATGGGGTTCAGAAGTACAATTCTCCCTGGCCACTATAGCTAGGCACCATGGGTACCTGATTTGTATTACACTTGGCTCCTGAGATATCAGCAAAATGTGTCATACAGTGGAGAGAATGGCTATTGGACCAAACTAGCTATGATGGATGTGTACTTTTATTAACTAGTTAGCTAATAATTCCCAAAGGCACCTGACAATGTCTTCTTGCCATCCTATAGGAGTATCCCTGTTGCTTTCTGCATCTCACACAGATACTGTATTAGACTGATAAGTAGAAATCTTTTATTTATGATCCAAAAACTTTTCAGAGTTATTGTGCTGTAAAAAAGTGACCCAGTTATCATTACCTGTAGTTACTTCATGTTATTTCACATAGTCCTCACAGATTTTATTTTAAATTATACCAAGTATAAATACATCTACCTCAGAAGATAAATACCATTATTCAACAATGAGAAATGTTAAGTCCATTTTGAAATCAATCTAAAATTACGTTATTTCAGAGTGACATAAAAATAACTATTGTTGGGGCCAGAGTGATAGTATAGCAGTAGGGCATTTGCCTTGCATGAGGCTAATCTACGAAGGACCTCAGTTCAATCCCCAGCATCCCATATGGTGGTCCCCAAGCCAGGAGTGATTTCTGAGTGCATAGCCAGGAGTAACCCAAGTGTCACTGGATGTGGCTCAAAAACAAACAGAACCCCAAAATTATTTTTCAGTAATTTAGTAACAAACTTAAACAGTTTTGTACCTAACCTATAATAAAATATGCTTAAATACATAAAAATAATTAGGCTCAAATAAAATAAAAAATAATTAGGCTCAAATAAAATAAAAAATAATTAGGCCCAGATTTGTGTTGGATACCTCTTTTTAAAAAGCTACAATTGTGCTGTCTGATATTAGAAAATGAGGGGGGGGGCAAGATATTTTGCATTTTTATTGGCAGAAAGACAGCTCTAATGTAGTAAGACTATACTAACACTAACTCCCCAAAATGACAAAATAGACATGCTGAAATTATTTCCAAATAATGGAGAAGGCTATAGATATGAGATTTTAGTTCAAATTAAGAAAACAAAGCACACTAAGTATCAAAACTAGAATAAGATGGGGCCAGAGTGATAGTACAGTGGGTAGGGAAGGCATTAGCATTGCACATAGCTCTCCCAAGTTTGATCCTTGGCATTATGTATGGTCCCCTGAGCCTGCCAGGAGTGATTCCTGAGTGCAAAGCAGAATTATTTCTGAGAAATGCCAGATTGTGGTCAATAAAACAAAACAACTAGAATAAAATATTTAAGTAGAGTTTATAAATTAAATGTTAGTGATTTCACAAAGGAATTTATAAACAAAGTAGGAATTAGCTAAGTTTTATTCCTTACCTTTAATTCAAATTAGAATAGTTATGTTTTATATGGACATGTGGACACTAAAATCAGGTATTTTTTTAAACTCAAATTTTGTATTTTCCCGCTTTTAAAGTTGAAAATTTTAAATCTAATCTCTTGATTTTATTTGTCAAGACAGAATGAGTCAAACATACCATTTTTTTCGGCAAAGGCAATGGCATCATCTTTAGTAGTAAAGTTTAAAACCATGTTGGACAAGGGATCAGCTCTATAAAAAAAGTCAGAATTAAAAGTTCAGTAAAATATTTAGAAAATTAACAATTACAAATAAGCACACTATTGAGAATATCTTACTTAAACCATCTCAAACTTACCTTTTTCTATATTCATTTTATAATATTTTTATATGTACTGTCAAATTTTATAAAATTTCTTTTGTTTTTGTTTTTGGGCCACACCTGGCAGCGCTCAGGGGTTACTCCTGGCTATCTGCTCAGAAATAGCTCCTGGCAGGCATGGGGACCATATGGGACACCCGGATTCGAACCAACCATGTTAGGTCCTAGATCGGCTGCTTGCAAGGCAAACACCGCTGTGCTATCTCTCCGGCCCCTAAATTTTATAAAATTTCTAATTGCAAACATTCTTGGCAATTTTTAGTCTTTAATAACAGCATTAACTTAACTCTAAAAAATTAACGTTAACACTGGGAAAAATGCAGGCCATAATTCAATATCCACCACTGACTGGTCCCATTAGCAACACTGGATATATCCCTATCAAATTAAGATTTGAAAGTAAAAAAAAAAAATGGCAGCAACATTCACTACTTCTTAATGAATCTTCTATCATTAGTAACAATGATCTTCAAGCAATGTGTACTTACAAAAATAAAGCTCTTATATCTAGCATCTAACTGAGTTCTTCAGTCTGAGAATAGTGACAATGTTTATAGATCTTATAGGCTCATTACAAAGTATTATTGAACTTCTGAAATGTCTCCTTTAGTAGTATACTTATTAAAAATGTGTAGCAATTTTTATTACTATTTATTGATTGACTGACTGGGCCACACCCAGCAGTGCTCCGAGCTTATTCCTGGCTGTGTGCTCAAGAACCACTCCTGGCAAGGCTTTGGAGAAACAATATATGGTTGGAAATCCATTCCAAATTGGTGGGGTACAGCAGAACAAGCACCCCACCAGGCCTGCTACAAATATGTAAAAGAATTAAGTGGTTGGGAATGCAGTTCAGTGACACAACACTTGCCTTATCAGCATAAGGCTAAGATTAATCACCAGCATTACACTGAAAGAAGGATCAAAAACCAAACTGGTGAACATGGTATTTTGTTAAGCATTATTTGAAAGCATGAAAGTAAAAATAGAAAAGAGGATTCAGGAACTAAGTTGACAGAAAAACATGAGATACACAAACAGATTGCAGGGTATATAGCTCCACTAAAGAGAAGACTCACAAATTGTTGTTACATAAGTTCTGGTTAGTTGTTTTAGTTCTCAGATTCACAGTATGTTATTGCCATAAATGCCACCTTGGGCCAAAGAACTTCACAATGCTAATGCTAATTTTACTCTGATTTCTCTTTTTCAAAGTATATGTGATTTCTTAGTGGTAGATAAAAACTTCTCTAGGAATAGAAGTGGCAACATAAAAATCCAAGCAATTTAATGTGTGCTGATATACACATTAGCTTAGTTGACATTAAGAAATAATACAGAGGGCCGGAGAGATAGCATGGAGGTAAGGCGTTTGCCTTTCATGCAGAAGGTCATCGGTTCGAATCCCAGTGTCCCATATGGTCCCCCGTGCCTGCCAGGAGCAATTTCTGAGCATGGAGCCAGGAGTAACCCCTGAGCACTGCCGGATGTGACCCAAAAACCACAAAAAAAAAAAAAAAAAAAAAAAAAAAGAAATAATACAGAAAACAAACTAGGTAAAATGAAGAAGACAGAAGACTAAAGCTCTAATTGCTGCAAAGGTGTATAATAAAGATAAAACGTATTAATAAGTCACCTTCTTTTATGGATTCATTTTCTACTCTTACCACTTTTACTTAATCTCCTATATCTTGTGGTTCTTTATTAGTATGCTGTCACCATTTAAACTAACCACCCTAATTATATTTTCTTTCTTGACTCCATCCTTCACTGTGTTACCAGATTAATTTTCCTAAAGTTAAATTTACTACCAACTCAAAAATTTTAGTTTCTACCAAATAAATTTCAATCACCTATCCGTATCATTCCAGTGGTCCTCAAACTATGGCCCGCGGGCCACATATTGTATTTGTATTTGTTTTGTTTCTTCATTGCAAAATAAGATATATACAGTGTGCATAAGAATTCGTTCATAAGTTTTGTTTTTACTATAGTCAGACTCTCCAATGGTCTGAGGGACAGTGAACTGGCCCCGTTTAAAAAGTTTGAGGACCCCAAGCAGTTCTACAATCTGACCTGAACTTACTTTTGTCTTTTAAAGTACTCCCTTTAAAAGTAAAACTAAGTTATTTAAGATCACTGTTTCTCTAGGTTTTTTTTTTTTTTTTTGTTTGTTTTTGTTTTTTCGGGCCACACTTGTTTGACGCTCAGGGGTTACTCCTGGCTAAGAACCCAGAAACTGTCTCTGGCTTGGGGGGGACCATATGGGACACTGGGGATCAACCCGTGGTCCTTTCTTGCAAGGCAAACACCTTACCTCTAGCGCCACCTCGCCGACCCGTTTCTCTAGGTTTTAAGAAGTTTGTTTTGTTTCTTCCACTTGGAATATAGCAATAAAACACTAACTCAGTATATAGAGCTCCATTCCAACCATTCCTGTGGTAGACACTGTGCAGTCTTTCCCATAAAATCTTCCACACATTCTAACTTTTATAATTGTGTATTATCTCTCTTCAGTCTTAACATAAATATATTTTTTGCTTGTGCATTTGAACTTAATGAAATACTAAGGTAAAAATTGTATATTCAGAAATGTACATTTTTCTGAATGTACTATTCAAATAAAAGAAAAATCTGTAAAGCATTAAGCACAGCAAAAGAGTTCCAACTAATTTTAAAATTATATTTATTACATTGAGGATGAGAGTGGAGAAATGCTCCAAACACCAAGTAATGTCTGGGCCCAGCAGTGCAGGCGATTGAACTTGTAGCTGTCTTCCTGGCCTAAACGATGACTTAAAATCAATTATAGACTAATATCAACTAAAACAATTACAAAAATTAACAATATTGGCTGGCATTTTGTTCTATATCATGAAGCATCCTCTGTGAAGATATCTGCTAAATAATGTTATTGTAATATTTTCATCCACTATACACTAAATTATTTAAAAATAAAATCCTTACTCTCCCGGTGTGTAAATGAACCTGAACAAAGTCTATAGTTAATCCCATGACAATATACTCCAAGGGCGGAGAAACCCCATATCTCTTAGGCCAAGTGAATTCCTTTTCGAATGACCCCAATATTTACTCTGCCAGTGCAGGAGGAAAAAAAAAAGCAAAAAGCACAAAACATTTTTTATTTTTTATATATTATTTTTTATCTTCATTTATTATTATTTTTTATTTTTATTTACCTATCTACTTTTTGTTGATTTCTTTGTTTTGGTGTGGTTATTGAAGTTGTTCTCCCCATTTATACTTATTTTTTTTCTCTTCTTTTCTTTCTTTATGTGCTCTACCATGTTTCTTATCTCAAGACCATGGTTTTTTTTGTGGTGCTTATCATTATTGTTGGAGTCCTCACTGGATATTTGACACTTCTTTTTGTACTGCTGGGGTGTTTCACCTTCTTTTTCTCCTTCGTCTCTCAAACTGATGATGAGAGCCTCTAGAAGGATTCTGCCCATTTTTGGTGCATTAGACTTTTACCCCAGTTTATTACTTTTCTCTTCTTCAAACAAAACCACATAACTTGAACTATCTAGTCCTGCCTCCCAGTTAGAGGGGGAAATAAGGGAGGCACCAAGACCAAACAGGTGCAAGACTACTAAGTAGTAAGCTAGGTACAGAGGGGACCACATTTTCTAGCAGCCCCGGGGGTGAGGTAGGAGGATATGGGAGGTAGGACAAAAACGGAGGTGTGGGGAGGACAAATCAGTGATGGGAATCCCCCCTGATTTTATGTAAATATGTACCTAAAATATTATTGTCAACAATATGTAAGCCACTATGATCAAAATAAAAATTATATTAAAAAAATCATGAGTTAAGGAAACATTAAAAAGACATCTCAGTTAAAAAAAAATCCTGACTCAAATGGCAGACTCTTCTACTCAAGTAAAATAATTAGTCATGGGCCCGGAGAGATAGCACTGTGGCGTTTGCCTTGCAAGCAGCCAATCCAGGACCAAAGGTGGTTGGTTCGAATCCCGGTGTCCCATATGGTCCCCCGTGCTGCCAGGAGCTATTTCTGAGCAGACAGCCAGGAGTCACCCCTGAGCACTGCCGGGTGTGGCCCAAACCCCCCCCCCCAAAAAAAAATTAGTCATAATATATTTTCTTTCTCTTGTCCTTCCTTCCTTCCTTCCTTCCTTCCTTCCTTCCTTCCTTCCTTCCTTCCTTCCTTCCTTCCTTCCTTCCTTCCTTCCTTCCTTCCTTCCTTCCTCCCTCCCTCCCTCCCTCCAAAAACCAAAAAAAAAAATTAGTCATAATATATTTTCTTTCTCTTGTCCTTCCTTCCTTCCTTCCTTCCTTCCTTCCTTCCTTCCTTCCTTCCTTCCTTCCTCCTTCCTTCCTTCCTTCCTTCCTTCCTTCCTTCCTTCCCCCTTCCTTCCTCCCTCCTCTCTTTCTTTCCTTCTTCCTTCCTTCCTTCTTTCCTTCCTTCCTTCCTTCCTTCCTTCCTCCTTCCTTCCCCTTTCCTTTCCTCCCCTTCCCTTCTCCTTCCTTCCCCTTCCTTCCTTCCTTCCTTCCTTCCTTCCTTCCTTCCTTCCTTCCTTCCTTCCTTCCTTCCTTCCTTCCTTCCTTCCTTCCCTTCATTTTGGCCCAAGTGGTGCTCAGTGTTTATTCCTCCTGACTGTGCTCAGGGATCACTCCTGGCAGGACTCAAGGATACACCTGTGTTGGCCATGTGCGAAGCAAGTTTCTCTGTATTACTGTACTCTCTCCGGTATGTTAGTATATTGTCTTACTGTACTTTTTATATGTCTGTGGCTATTAATACAAGAACAAATGGAATTGATTTAGTAAAGATTCAAAACAATAGTACTCAAAAATGCTTCATCCTTTGGAAAAATACATTTCAAAAACAACTTTCAAACATGTAGTAATCTCTTGTTTTTAATCAATGTTATATTTAAAAATGCAATATTTCAACTTGAATGTGCAATAATAACTGGTTCTAATTTTACTCTTAAAGTATTAGAGTCTTAAATAATCAGTATGCAGTTTCTAAACACATGCTCTAATAATGATAGCAAAGGGAAACTTATAGACTCACTTTAACTCACTCAAAGGTATATAGAATAATTTACCTAGAAATGTTATTATGTAATTAATGCACAAGTAATGATATATTGCTGGGAATATGTTACTACATTCAGTCTGAAAAACAGATGGACACATTAAAATCTCATCTAATATAAAAAATAATCAAAACATTTCAACCACAAGGAATGGACAAAGTTTCTTAAAAACTTCTTTAGACTATAAGCATGTGCTTTACAACTATCTTATATGAAACACATAAACCTTATATTATATGAAATGCATAAAGCTGTGTGTAATTATTTGTCAACTAAAATACCATTTAATTGTAATATGCAGATGTTTTGGCCAAACATGTACCTCCCCCCGGAAAAAGATGCTAAATTCTATACTTTTTAAAACATAAGTTAAGCAGATACCTATTTTCTTTTTTTTTTTTTTTTTGGGTTTTTGGGTTTTTGGGTTTTGGGCCACACCCGGCATTGCTCAGGGGTTACTCCTGACTGTCTGCTCAGAAACAGCTCCTGGCAGGCACGGGGGACTATATGGGACACCGGGATTCAAACCAACCACCTTTGGTCCTGGATGGGCTGCTTGCAAGGCAAACGCCGCTGTGCTATCTCTCCGGGCCCGCAGATACCTATTTTCAACTGAACACAAATAAGGTTCTATGAGTCTCAATATGGATAACATGTTTCTAGCGTACTAAGAAGTTTTTCTAGTAGTTTAACTGGAGAAGGGGGGGTCATATTATTTAAACACTGAATTTTATTCTACCACACAGATTTAGGTCACTGATTTAATTGATAACACAATCTGACAATTATTTTTCCTTCAAATATATTGTACATTTATTGCAAGACCTCAGGAAATTAGAAATATTCTTCAAAGTAGTTTATTTTAATTAATTTTTTAAATTTTTTTAATTTACTGATTGATTGATTGGTTTCTGGGCCACACCCAGCAGCATACAGGGGTCACTCCTGGATCTGTACTCAGAAATCGACCCTTGTAGGCTGGGGGGCATATGGGATGCCAGAAATTGAACCAGATCCCTCCCTGGTTAGCCACAAGCTAGGCAAACACCCTACCGCTGTGCTATCATTCCGGCCCCTCATTTTAATTTAAAAGTTGTTATTAAATTGTTATCATTAGAGGCCAGAGCGATAGCACAGCAGTAAGGCATTTGCTTTGCATGCAACCAACACAGGACAGATGGCGGTTTGAATCCTGGCATCCCACATGGTTCCCAAGTCTACCAGGGGCTATTTCTGAGTGCAGAGCCAGGAGGAACCTCTGAGCACCGCCAGGTGTGACACCAAACCCCCCCCCCCAACAATTGATTAACATTATTCAGTGTATATTTAATACATATAGCTAATATATCATGCTAACAAAATCAGTCATTTTTATCCAATTAATAGAACTATTTAAAAGAAATTCTATGGTTCACTATGCTGAGTAGGATTTATAGAAATATTAACATATATAACATTATGTATGTATATATAAAAATATATGCCATTGAACATATTGAATAAAAGATGTTAAAGACATGTGACTTTTGAAAAATGGTATTTTAGAAAGGAAAATCTGCATAGAACAGTGCTGAAAACATATTCAAATCAAATCAAAATACTTACGTTGATGCCCAACCCATCAAAGGATTTTCCCAGCGCTCTCTGGTATCAAACTCCATCTTCCACTTCTTTGTGTTGTTTACTCCAGATTGCATGTTATTGCGAGCAGGAACAAAGATCCGAACTTTTCTAGTTTTAATATGTTCTTCTGGAACACCAGTTAAAGTAGTGATATCCTAAAGAAAGAAAAAATAAAACCAATTTCTAACAATCCACATGTCATTTAATATACTGTTATGTTCACTGCATCATGTAACTCTTCAAATTTGTTATTAAAAATGTTTTAACTTTCTGGCATACTGAACTATACTACTATTTAATATATAAATTTCTACTTTGAGATATAAAAACAGCATAATTGCAGAGGTTAGAAACAATAAAGTAGGCATTAAAAAAAATTAGATCACTTTTTTCCCAACTAAGAATTTCTGTTATCAACAGACTTTATTTCAGGAGCAGATTTAACAAGTCAGAAAAAAAGAATCTAAGGGAATATTAAAAGTAAATATTAAATTAAAAGAACCTAATACCAGCAGTTTAAGTGTCAAAGTACTCATAACAAGATATTACCTTCAGCATTAAACTTTTTGTGAGAATTAAAAAAAATTACTTATACTTTACATTTTTGTTTTGTTTGGGAGCCAATCTATCAGTGTCGGACTGTTGCCTGTTCTTGGGATTTGCTCCTGGCGGAACTGGGAAACCATGCAGTAATGGACTCCAGCCTCCATTGAACTACTTCTCTAATCCCTAGTTAGCATTTTTATTTCCCTTTAGTGAAATCAATGAAAGAGAAAATGGTATGTTAATTTAGTATACAAGACCAGAGAGATAGATAGTATGGAGCTAACGTGCTTTCCAAACATGTTTTTTGTTTTTGTTTTTTTTATCTCTTACACCCCTTCTGATTTTGAGCACAGAACAAGGAGTAAGTCCTAGGTACCATCAGCATGGACCTAAACCCCCCAAATCTATGAATACAAAGGTAAGCCCAAAGAATTTTATAGAATTGTGAGCTTAAAACTTATGGGAACTTCCTTAATTCTTTTTGTTAAACTCTATTAAGTAGCAAATGCTCAACTGATAATGCACACAACTTCAATGCCATGATATTTTTTCAAATAGTGACAGGACTTGGAGCCGGAGATATAGCACAGCGGTAAGGCATTTGCCTTGCATGCAAAAGGACGGTGGTTCTAATCCCGGCATCCCATATGGTCCTCTGAGCCTGCCAGGAGCGATTTCTGAGTGTAGAGCCAGGAGTAAACCTTGATTGCTGCCGGTGTGACCCAAAAACAAACAAACAAACAAATAGTGACAGGACTTAAAGTAATTCAAAATTTAAGTTTTTATTTAGTAAAGATAAAATACTTTATCACACCAAGTAGACCTAATCAAGTCCTATCATATTAGGGTCAAACTATGTTATTCTTATAAAGGAAGCATTTTGGAGATGGCATGGAGGTAGGCGTTTGCCTTGCATGCAGAAGGACGGTGATTTGAATCCCAGCATCCCATATGGTTCTCCAAGCCTGCCAGGAGTGATTTCTGAGTGTAGAGCCAGGAGTAACCCCTGAATGCTGCAAGTGTGACCCCAAAAACAAAAACAAACAAACAAACAAATAATGGGAGCGTTTTAAAATCATAGCCTTCTTACTCCAGTTATTCTAGATAACTGATTAAAAACAGAATTAATATGAAAATAGTTCTACTGGACTTGTTAAAGTCAGAAAACTTATTTTACAAACTTTAATTTCCTCATAAGTGTTTCCTATATTCAATGTTTAATTTGTAGTTCCACTCTAATCAATTCTATGGGCCAAATAATTAGTATATATACACTCAGACTGCAATATGTACCAGGAAAACATTTCTAACAATTCTATCCACAGATTACAAGAACAATTCCTGAAAGTCATCTTAAAGTCAATCAATCCTCTGTTTAACACAATGTCTTTCTATCTATACCAATAATTAGGTGTGATTATTCTGTCACAGCTCATCTGAAGAAAACTATCAAATCAAGCCATATAAATATTTATACAAATATGTACTTCAAGTTATGTTCTTATATTTTTAAAAGTTTCTTTGCCTATAGGACTAAAAAAAAAGAGTGCAACTGATACCTAATTTTAAAGGTATGAATTAAGTTTCAATAGTCTTGTTCAAATTATAAAGATAAGAAATTTCAAATATTACTACAATTAATGACTTTACTTTTAAAGCAATTTCCTCATCAAGAGCTGAACAGATTTAGCATCTAAGATGCTTCAAAGCTTATTTCCCTCTATGAATTTATTCCAGCATTTGTAATTTGACAAAATTCACTGCTCTGTATTATGTATCTTGAGATAAATGGATCTTATTTCCTCAGCTAGTTGACTAGGATACAAAACTATAGAGTGATACATCTTTTTCAAATTCAATGAAAACTAGAGTTAACAGGTTGACCTCTCTTTAAGATTTACTAAGAAAAGGGCACATATTAAATTCAACAGTCGTTATCTCTAGAAAATGTGATCCAGAAAATGTGAAACATATTTTCTTTATAATGAATATATTTATGGCAAAGTAATTTTTTAAGCCAGGGGTCTCAAACTCAATTTATCTGGGGGCCGCAGGAGGCAAAGTCGGGGTGATCCTTGAGTGCAAAGTCAGTAGTAAGCCTTGAACATTGAGGGGTGTGACCCAAACAACTGAAACAAAACAAAACAAAAAAGATTCCTCTAGGGCAGGGCCATAAAATGTTGTACGGAGGGCTGCAAACAGCCCATGGGCCACGAGTTTGGGATCCCTGTTTAAGCCATAGAACTTTTAAAAACAGAGACTGTATTCCTATTAAAAGAACAGAATGACATTTTGGTGGTCATCTTAAGCTGCACTTGGGAGATCTGGGGTCACTCAATACCCAGACAATGGGACCTGATCGTTCAATGCTAGTATCTGAGTATGAGGAGATGATTGAACCCGGTGATTCTATGGAACACAATGATCCAACTAGGTAGTGCTGATGGTATAGGGTGCCCATTTGGTGCATGGAACTGCACTGGGGCTACAACCCCTATGTCATCTCCTTGATCCCACAGAATGATGTACCTTAATTTGTTTGGTTTTATTTATTTATTTATTTATTTATTTATTTATTTATTTGATGGGACCATACCCACCCAATGGTACTCAAGACTCTTACTCCTGAGTTCTGCACTTCTGGATGGCATGGGGAACCATTTTGTGATACCAGGGATCAAACCCAAATCAGTTGCACGTAATGTATCCTACCGTATTTTCCAGCGTATAAGACGACCCCCTAATTTTGCAGTTAAAACATAGGTTTAGGCCTATAGTCGCTGTATCAGACAGAACGTTCCTGTGCTGCAACTGTATGTACCACAGTGAGCCAATCACAACAAGCAAAGGTTCAAAGGTTATACTCTCATAGACTTCTTCTCTGACTCTGGCCAATCTGAGCAGGCTTTTTACAGTGTAGATTCGGATCCAGAACATTGTCTAATTTGCATGCATAAAAAGCCTGCTTGGATTGGCTGAGTTAGAGAGGCTGTCCAAGCAGCCTTGCAGTGATTGGTCCCTTATCATAGGCACATTTTCTGGCAATTCCCTGGTGGCGTCAGTTAATCTCCCCCACTACATGAACCAAACAACACCCAATCCTCAGACCCTAGCACTGAACCACCAACACGGTTAGCTGGGTTTTGCCAGAAGTGGCCCCCAGATCTCCTGAGTACTGTTTGGGAGACCTAAGAAAGAGATTTGGAAACTCTGCGGCCTGATATTTTTTTTTGTTGTTGTTTTGTTTTGTTTAGCGGCATATTGAAACATTTTTTGGGATATACTCAGCGTATAAGACGACCCCTGATTTTTGGTTGACTTTTTTTTTTGTTTCAAAAGTCATCTTATATGCCAGAAAATACGGTAAGCACCCTATCCACTAACAGCTGATTCTCTACTGAGTGGTTTTTAAGAACAGAAAACTTTAAGAGACTAGAAAATGATGCTAGTTCTTATATATATTTTTTTCTGTTTTTGTTTTTGTTTTTTGTTTTTGGGCCCCACCCGGCGGTGCTCAGGGGTTACTCCTGGCTGTCTGCTCAGAAATAGCTCCTGGCAGGCACGGGGGGACCATATGGGACACCCGGATTCGAACCAACCACCTTTGGTACTGGATCGGCTGCCTGCAAGGCAAACGCCGCCGCTGTGCTATCTCTCCGGGCCCCTAGTTCTTATATTTTAAGCTCCTAACAGTGTTTTCTGTCTTCTCAAATTTCGATAATCATTTTAATATCTTCCTTCAATTTAAAGCAGGTATTCAAAAGGAGTTTCTGAATTCTGAAGTTTAAGTTACTCTAACATAGAATCCCTGCTTTTGCCTGCAGTAGAGATGTATTGCAGCTAAGTTGAGCTGCTGCCAAATGAAGAATAAAAAGACTTGGCATCTCTCAAATACTTGACACCTAAAGGGCACAGAAGCTCTAAAATTCCTAGTCCCTGTAGGCACAATCATAGTCTAGACAGACTGATTTCTCACACTTTTAAAATGCATCATGGCACTCTATTGTTATCATTTCTTCCAAACAGCTTCAGCTAGGGACAGAAGAACCTGTCCTTTAAGCGACATTTCAATGGCTAAAGCTCCCACTCCAAGATTCCATTAAAACAATGTAATAGTTAAAAAAGAACTATGAGATACTATGCTGAATCTGTGTCTTCTGTGCTTTTCCTCTAAATTCTCACTGGCCTACCTGCAAATCAATTTTTACTAAGCAAAATATAGGCAAAAGATTTAAACTATAGAGATCTAATATTAAGTTTTTACTTGTTTTTTTTTTAACACAAACCGTATTTATTTTCAATCCCTTATAGAAATAAAAATGCTTTGTATATGTATATATAATATATATATATCCTTTCACCTAATTGGTAAGGTAACTATAGATCTTTTACTTTATTAGTTAATATTTAATTTAAAAATAATGAATTTTCAATGACTACACAAAGATGTCACATAAGATTCAAGAAACCTTGAAGTTGAAACCCGAGGAACCTCAAGATTCATAAGTTGGTATGATCTAAATTCTAGCTAACAAGATATCTAACATATACAGATCTTACCCATTTTTTAATAAAATACAAAAATTTAAAACGACAATTTTTTAAAGCAGGTCAAGCATAAAATTCTTTTATAGTTTATCAAAGAGTGTCACCAAATTAATAAAACTTGCTAAGCTATTTTAAGAAAGTTGCCAACTATTTAAATATTTGCTATTGAAAAATACATGACATAATTAGTAAGGATCTTCTTTTCCACAATTTAAAAATCTGAAAGCGTTAATAGCTAAGTTATCATTTTAGGAGAGTAATTAAGTGGAAGAAAAAAATTTTAAATCATTAAGAAAATATATGCTAGTAAATATAGATAAGCTTCCTTTGAAATACTACTTCCCATTATAAATGTTAGTTTTATAAGTATAAGTTTTCTATATAAAAACTATGATTCGATTATCAACTGTCCCTATTTCTCTTGTGTGAATTAAACTTTTTTTTTTAACAAAGGAAGCAGGGAACAAGCAATGGGAAGTTGGTGTCAAAATGCAGAAAAACCTCCCAGCAAGCTTCTTGCAACCACCCAGGATTTAGAGTCTTGCTGGCCGCTCTCTTTTGAATACCAGAATTTCACACATTTCAATGACTATTATGACTTCAAAGAATCAAATTTTCATCATTGTCCGTCATCTGCCGGTTGATTTGTATAAAGGAGTTCTTCTGCATGCACTCCAAACAAAAGCCTCCTTACTTTTGTGGCTATATATCAAGTTTAAAAGTTTTGTTTGTGACAGTTGTGTCTTTGGTAAATTAGTGTAACACTGAAGGAGTGCAGCTGCTCTGCAGGAACCTCCTTTTTGGCACCATTTCACTTAAATAAAAACTGAATAATCAGATTCTGCCTTTATTAAACCACAAAAATGCCACTGGTCTTAGTAATTACTTCCGGTTGCCCCACCCACTTAACCTTAATAGTTTACACTCGTCATAAAGAGAAATAAATGAAAAAAGGATTTCACTACTTTACGTATTTTTAATAGACCTCTCAGTACACCTAGAAACGCCAAAAATTTTACCAGCCTTTTGGTAATAAATTCATAGACTTGCATGTTATTTGGACCAATGTTGAAAATGTTTAATAAAATATACATTGAAAATTAGCTATAAATATTGTTTATATAAACCTTTCTATTATAGGTTATTTATTAGCAGTTATGTATTGAAATGTATTGTAGAGGTAAAACTGATATAAATTTGATGGCTGCATTTATATTCTATGTATGCCATGAAAGATTAAACATTTTATTGCAAATCTAAATTTTTTTTAATCTCAAAATATCCTACAGGATACTTAAGTATCATCTTTAAGTATCTAACACAGGAAAACTCCATAATGTCATATAGGGTGACATATAAAAGTTAGAGATAGCTAACCATAAAAATATACTTGCCAATGGAAGAACTCTAAAATAATCAAAATTGTAAAAACAGAGGTGTATCAATTTTTGTTCAGAAAAAATACACTGATCAGAGTTTAGTCAGGTAAAGAAACAACTGTTATAATATACCATTTTATTTTACAAAATGATCAAAGTTATTTAAAGTTTCAAGTGGAATGTTGAGATGGAAACAGATTACATCTATATTGTGCATTATATGACTAAACAAGCTTAAGCATCAGAGACATGTGATATGAGGCTGGAACAATAATACAGGGAGTGGTAGGGTGCTTGCCTTGTATAAGGCTAACCCAGATTTGATCCCTGGCATCCAAGATGGTTCCCTCAAGCCCACCAGGCATAATTTCTGAGTGCAGTTACAGGAGTAACCCCTTAGTACTACCAGGTATGGCCCAAAGCAAATAAACTACATATATCTCAGTCAGTCAACTATCTTTATTATTCATAGATCCTTGTCAATAGTAATAATGTAGAGTCAAAATAGGGTTGAGTCAACTGTTTAAACTAACTCCTAACTATGGGCATATACACAGATTTGTCCTAATTTGTCATCTATAAGATCAATTAATACAGAAAATGAGGACTAAATAAAGTATGTCCTCATCTAGTAAGCCACTGACATTCATGAAAGTAAAGAATAAGACATAAATAAACTTTGTTTCAATTTAAATGAAAGATCCTATTATGTCAAGTTATCTTTCGAAGCCAGAGCCTGCAGGAACATAAAGATAAAACTGTATTCCTAAAGTTACCCTATGTTGTGTATTCATAGAAATGAGAGAGGAGGGCCCGGAGAGATAGCACAGTGGCATTTGCCTTGCAAGCAGCCGATCCAGGACCAAAGGTGGTTGGTTCGAATCCCGGTGTCCCATATGGTCCCCCGTGCCTGCCAGGAGCTATTTCTGAGCAGACAGCCAGGAGTAACCCCTGAGCACTGCCGGGTGTGGCCCAAAAACCAAAAACCAAAAAAAAAAAAAAAAAAAAAAGAAATGAGAGAGGAGTAGAAATCAATAAAGAAAAGTTGTTTTACATTAAGAAATAAACCTTATCAGAAGAAACCCAAGCTCCACCCATTGACTACTTGTATGGTACTAAAGTCACTTAAATTTCTATGTTCATTTCCTCCTCTAAAAATATACAACAAAATCTATCTAAAAGCATCATTTAGAAGAAGTAAAGGAAAGTATAGTAAATGTCATGGGACTCTCTCTCTCTCTCTCTCTCTCTCTCTCTCTCTCTCTCACACACACACACACACACACGCAGCACAACTGGAATCAATCCCCCCCCCCCCACACACACACACACTGCACACAGCACAACTGGAATCAATCCCTGCCATTCCATACGGTTTCCCCAAGCCTGTCAGCAGTAATATCTCAGTGCAGAAGTAACAGCACTGCCAGGTATGGCCCAATCCCCCCAAATAAATAAAGACTGTTAATCATTATTAAAACTGTTAAAGACTGAGGCAACAGAGATGGTACATGGCTAAATAAAGCAGTTGTGCATGAGAGAAATGCTAGTTGATCCCTGGGACTGTATATGGTTCCCAAACTTTACTTTAAAGAAATAAAAATTTGCTAGAGAGAGCCAGGGAGATAGCACAGCATTAGGGCATTTGCCTTGCAAACAGCTGACCCATAATGGATATTGGTTCAAATTCTGGCATCCCATATGGCCCCCTGAGCCAGCCAGGAGCGATTTCTGAGTACACAGCCAGGAGTAATTTCTGAGCTCCACCGCAGGGTGTGACCCCAAACCAAAAAACCAAAACAAGCAAACAAACAAACAAAAGCTAGAGAAAAGGTGATAAGTAAAGGTGAAAGTAAAGATTTGCTGGAGGCAGGTGAAAGTCAAGGGCACTCATTAGATCTGAATTTAATGCTTAGCACCCACTACAAATCCCCTTCTCCAGAACTGCCTTCATGGTTCCAATTATTGGGTCTAAGCACAAAACCAAAAAAAAAAAAAAAAAAAAAAAAAACTCATATTACTGGGGCCAAGTATGCTGGCAAAAACTGGAGAGGCTTCTATTCAAGGTAAAGGTTTGTTAACAAAGTCATTATTGCAAGAGAATTGTCAAGGTAATTCTATCAAGGTAAAACTATTAAACTATCAAGGTAAAATATTAAGTACATGGATATACCGCCAGTTATGAAGAATTTTGGGCTTCAGACTACAGCTTTTGCTGTAGTTTGTAGTTTTAGGCCTGCAGTTGTCTCAGATTTGATACCTGGAGGCATAGTCCAGACAATAGTGAAGTTTAAGAAGAACCTACATGTCTCAGTGGACAAAAAAAACCAAACAAACCAGGAATTCAGGTTCAGATCAACTACTGATCAATATACTGTGAGCCAGAGTTCTGAAGGAGTCATTAATTAAGAAAGCTAAATAATTAAGTTAGAAAGCATTTAAACTGACACGAAAGATCTAAAATGTTTTTAAATTTGAAAGATGGCATGCACGCTCACACAGACACACACATATACACACACCTCCCAAAGATCATGAACAAGTTCGGCTCAATGGGAAAAAATTCAGGAGCTTGAGAGTGGGTATAGTGTCTGCCCTACATGCAGCTGACCCAGTATAATCTCTGACACAACAGCATATGACCTCTGAGCACTTCAGGAATGAGTCCTGAGCTGTTAGCACTTTGGGTATGACCCAACGATTAAAAACAAAAACAATAATAATAAACACAAGGGGTTAGGAAGGTTGTTCAAAGGGTTGCATGTTTTTTATGTACATACATCCTGAATGGAACTAAAAGCAACCTCAGAGCAAGAAGTAGCTCCTGTCATCCCTATATTCTGCACTCTTTTCTCCTCATTCCCTGCCCAGAGCAACCAGTTTAATCCCAAAACAAAAATCAACCCACAATATCAGTTGTGTTTCTGTACACTAATAAAGAATATAAAAAAAGAAATTAAGGGGGCCGAAATGATAGCATACTGGTAGGGCATTTGCCTTGCATGCTGCCGACCTGGGACAGACCTGGGTTCGATCCCCAGCATCCCATTTGGTCCCCCAAGCCCACCAGGAGCGATTCCTGAGAGCAGAGCGAGGAGTAACCCCTGAACGCCACCAGATGTTGTCCAAAAATCACCCCCCCCCAAAAAAAAGGTAATTAAGGAAAAATTCTATTTGTAGTAGTATCACAAAGTAGTATCACAAATACTTTGGAATGAAAAATGTGAGATTCATAGATTGAAAATATAAGACTGCTGAAAGAAACTAAAACAGACTAAATAAAAGTAAAACAGTTTATGTTCAAAAACTAGAAATCTTAATATGGTTAAGATGTCAACACTAGGGCTGGAGCAATCGTACAATTGGAAAAGAATTTGCCTTGCACGCAGCCAACTCCAGGTTCATGTAGTCTCCAGAACCCCATGTAATTCCCTGAGCACCAGCAAAAGTAATTCCTAAGCACAGGGTCAGGAGGTAGTGTTGAAAACCCCATTATGCTAGCCTTGCATTTCTGGCCCCTGGGCCTCTCAAGTGAAAGAATTTGGCCTGGGGCCAGAGAGATAGCATGAAGGTAGGGCATTTGCTTTGCATGCAGAAGGACAGTGGTTCAAATCCCGGCATCCTATATGGCCCCCTGAGCCTACCAGGAGCGATTTCTGAGCGTAGAGCCAGGAGCGCTGCCGGGTGTGATGAAAAAAAGAAAAAAGGAAGGAAGGAAGGAAGGAAGGAAGGAAGGAAGGAAGGAAGGAAGGAAGGAAGGAAGGAAGGAAGGAAGGGAGGGAGGGAGGGAGGGAGGGAGGGAGGGAGGGAGGGAGGGAGGGAGGGAGGGAGGGAGGGAGGAAGTAAGGAAGGAAATACCTAAAAATATAGAAGGTATGTTGCTTCCTTTAAAGTCTAAAGAGCTTGGCTAACATTGTTCTTTTATGGAATTACCCCTTTGAAAGAGCCTCAACCATCTGTGCTTAGCCCCTCATCTCTTTTTTCAATAAAAATGGGACTGCCTTGTCTGTGTCTGAGTGCCCTTGTTTTGGGCTGGGTGGTACTGAGGCAAGGCCCTCTCTTGCCTTCTTACCATCTAGGCTCAGTGCTGTGAGGAAAATGCTGGAAGGGCCCTCTTCTGACCCACTGCAGCACAGGCCCTCACAGAGGGGGACCCCACGATCACATATGGCTCCCAAATGGGGCCACCCTTGGTCTACGGCTTCTCAGGGTTTCAGTAAGTATTTTTAGGAGGTAATAGATTGTCCCTTCAAGGGAGGGCTCTCCATGCTAACGTGGACACATTTAGTTTTTCTCCCTATCGCTATTTCCATCCTTTTTTTTCTTTTTGATTTTTGGGCCACACCAGGTGACACTCAGGGGTTAATCCTGGCTATGTGCTTAGAAATCACTCGTGGCTTGGGGGACCATATGGGATGCTGGGGGATCACGGTCCCTCTGGGTCAGCCACATGCAAGGCAAACACCCTACTGCTGTGCCATCTCTCTGGCCCCCTCTTTTTCTTCTTGGGTATCTAGTTTGGGATTTATATTACTCTGCTCCACCTCTTCCTGGTTATTCTTGAATTGTCTTAAGTCTCCTATTCCCTGCAGGCATGGGTCAGACACTTAAAAGTCAGTAGGGCATCTGGTGCTAGAAGACTTCTGTGACAGGATAAAGGGGCGGTCACAGAACAGTCCTCTCAGATAAAAGGACTGTCCCCCCAGAAGAAAAACCATGCACCATTTTTGCTCCTAGCCAACCCCTAAAAATTTTACATGACATAGGAACTGTATTTTTCCCATTTTTCTTTTGAAGTTTTGCCATTTGTGTTTATGGGTTTAGGGGGCCATTGTCTAGACCTATCTACTCAGGGAATTCCAGGCCTACCAGGACGCTTAGTGCCAATGGCCCTATCCAATTGGCATGGGAGGAGGAGGTGGTTCTTGAAGAAGGGGAGAGGCTTCCACTGTTAATATATATCATTTCATTCCCCTCTTCCTGTCACCTTCTACCAGGATATTAATGACTCCTGACATCCTAATCTTTGATGTCTTAAAACTCTTTATTTCCCAGACATTGGGACAAGGAGCATTCATAAGAAATGAATCTGGTTCTAACTCATTATGCCTTTCTTATATCAACTGAAGCAGCAAAACCACCCGTGGGCATGTCCTCAGGTGGGGAAATGGCTGTGTGTCAGGGCAGCCCTAACTGATTGCCTGTATAAGGGTTCACTGCAGGATCATGTCTGTGTAGCAGTTCAGCTGTTTTCTCAAGTAACCTGGCACTTCGTGGAGGAGCTGTATGCCTCCTGAGAAGGAGGGTTCCTCTGAGAGTGAGACAGACGAGCTGTGGGAGTCATAACCATGACTGTGGTCTCTATCCTGGGGCTCGCAGGTGCAGCCACAGGGACTGCAGCCTTCACCACGCAGCATTCTGCAATCAAGAATCTGTGTTGGGAGGTGAATCAGGACTTCACGGAGGTTGGAAATTCCCTTGAACATCTTAAAATAATCTTTGAGTTCTCTTGCAGATGTCATGCTCCAGAACAGAAGAGGCTTGGATCTCCTGCTCCTGAAGGAAGGACTGTATCACCTGGATTGGCATAGACACAGCATTCTTCCTTGAGGCATTCACAGAGGGAACCCCCACGACCACAAGGTAGCACTGCGCACCACTAGGTGTAGCCCTCTCCCCTACCAAAAGATCTGTCTATAAATTCAAGGTAAACTATCAAAATCCCAATGATACGTTTGTGCAGCAGAAAAATTTATCACAGGGCCCGGAGAGAGAGCACAGCGGCAACTTGAGGAAGACAGTGCTAATCAGAAACCAATCGTGTTAGCACCTTCATGTTGAACTTCTATCTTCCAGAACTATGAGAAAATTAATTTATATTGTTTTAGTCCATTCTGTGATGTTTTGGTATGGCAGTCTGAGCTAAAAAAAAAAAAAAAAAAGTCATTCAAAACTGAAGGCAAGGGTCCGGAGCAATAGAACATAGCAAAGGCATTTTCCCTGCACATGGCTGACCTAGCATAGACCTGAGTTTAATCCCCAGAATCCAAAATAGTTCCCTGAGTTCCAGGAGTGATTTCTGGGTGTATAACCAGGAGTAATCCCTAAGCATCACCGAGTATGGGCCAAACCACACCCCCACTAAGAAAAAAACGAAAACACAAAGGTAAAAACAGGCATTTTCAGTTATCAAAACTTAAGAAATGTTTTGTTTAAAATATTGGTTAAACCTATCTGCACTACAAAAAATGTAATTGTGTGTGAAGCAGGGCACTTACTTTGCACATAGCTAACCTGGGTTTAATCCATGGCACTCCATATGGTATGGTCCCCATGAAATCCACCAGGAGTGATCTCTGTGCACAGAACCCAGAGTAAGCCCCAGCACAGTTGGGTATGGCCCCCAAATAAAAACAAAACGCTAAGTGCCTGGATCTGAAAGGAAGGAAAACTTCATGTAAGAAGAAAGTAAAAAGCATCAGAAACTAAAATCTGTCAATAAACAGAAAAAAAAAATTGTTCTTGTTTCTTAGTATAGTTAAAAGCTAAGTGATTGCTAAAAGACAGGGAAATGGTCCAATGGACAGGTCTCATGCTTTGCATAAAGATCCTGTGCTGAATCCAGGACTACATGGTTTCCTAGGTACTACATGGGACCACCTGCTAGTATTGCTGATTGTAGCCCAAACCCTCAACCACAGCCCAAGAAGAGAAAGAAAAACCAAATGATTGTTTAAGTCATTAATAATTTACTATGGGATGTATTATGTTAATATGTAGCACTAAAATATACGTCAATAATAACAAGGACTAAGTAAGAAATCAAAACATTGTTTTAAAGTTATTATGTTACTTGCAAAGTAGTATATTATTAATTCCTGCTATATGAAGTAGAAAGCTCAGGATATATATTAGAATCCTAAAACCATGACTAAAAACAGAGCTATGGTTAAAACATGATGGGTTACTGAAAATGTACTCAATGTAAAATGAAACTGGGAAGAGAAAAGGGAAGAGGAGAAAAGATAAAGAATTAGTTGGATAAAAGACAAAAGATTCAAATTTCTGGGGCCAGAGAGATAGTACAATAGATAGGTAATTTGCATTACACACACTCACACACACACACACACACACCAGGTTATCTTTGGCATCCCATACAGTCTTTGGCATACACACTTACACACACACACACACACACACACACACACACACTTACACACACACACACACACAGAGGTTATCTTTGGCATCCCACACACACCAGGTTATCTTTGGCATCCCATACAATCTTTGGCATACACACACACACACACACACACACACACCCCAGGTTATCTTTGGCATCCCATACAGTCCACTAAACACCACCAGGAGTAATTTCTGAGTACAGAGCCAGGAGTCTGGGGCCAGAGAAAGTACAATAGATACGTAATTTGCATTACACACACACACATACACACACACACCAGAGATAGTACAATAGATAGGAAATTTGCATTACACACACAACACACACACAACCCAGGTTATCTTTGGCATCCCATACGGTCCACTAAGCACCATCAGGAGTAATTTCTGAGTACAGAGCCAGGAGTGTGCCTCCAGGTGTGCCCGCCCATATACATAACAAACTTTAAACATAACTTTAAAATCAATTACAAGTAAGAGTGGAATAAGAAGCAGCATGCAAAACTAATAAAAAAACAAAATGAAGAGCAGAACTCAGTTAAGCACATACTAGCATGTATAAGTCCTAGTTTAGACCCTATTCACCACATTGCCCCCTGAAAAATTACAAGGTATGTCCCTTACTCCCCCCAAAATAAAGCAAACAACATGAATAGCCTCAAAGTAGATCTACTTTAATAGCATCAAAGTAGACCAGAACAAGAATTGACATCAGGATAAAGAATGTACAGAATTAAACAAGAATAAAGCAAACTTCAATGTTTATGCCACTAAAGACAATTTCAAAATAAAGCAACATACACATACATTCAAGAGAAGACATTATAATTGGAGATATTAACATTTCAATGAATAATGGCAGAAGATGTAAATTAAAAAACGTCTACTAGGTTCCTTCAAATAGAACCACATAACTTGAACCATCTTGTTCCGCCACATAAACTGAGGGGGAAATAATGGAGGGTAATCAAGATCAAACAGTAGTATGAACATTGAGTAAAAATAAAAAAATGATCAGACTTAAATACCAAATCCAAAAACAACAATAGAATCAATACCCAATCTACAACAAGCTAGACACAGAGGGGACCACTCATACTAGCAGCCCAGGGGGCAAAGCAGGGGGATATGGGATGCATGTTGGGAACAGGCGTAAAGGCAAGACAACATTGGTAGTGGGAATGCCCCTGATTTAATGTCACTATGTACCTAAAATATTACTGTGAAAGATTTGTAATCTACTTTGGTCAAAATAAAAAAACTAAAAAAAAAAAATAATAAAAGGAAAAAAATTACAACTAGACATCATCAAAACAAAACAGAACAAAAACATCTACTAGGGACTGGAAGATAGCTCAGGGTCACCGTGCGTGAAGACCAGATTTGGAACACAGGCACTACATGCACCCCTTAGTACCCTCAGATGTAGCCCATATGGCTCCCAACACTATTGAGCCTGAGTAACAACCACATTAAATAAAAAGGAACTCAGTTACAGTGTAGATCATCAATAAGTGATAAAAAGTTATAGATATTAATATAAAGAATAATGACCTTGCACTGACCTAGGAAGACTTTCTAACGAGAAATTTCTAACAAAAAATATAGGCTGACGGGGCCGGAGAAATAGCATGGAGGTAAGGCGTTTGCGTTTCATGCAGAAGGACAGTGGTTCGAATCCCGGTATCCCATGTGGTCCCGTGCCTGACCAGGGTGATTTCTGAGCTCAGAGCCAGGAGTAACCCCTGAGCACTGCTGGTGTGACCCAAAAACCAAAACCAAAACAAAACAAAGAAATATAGGCTGACAGAATACTACTTAAGTTTTATCTTTATATAATAAGATAATAAATTATAAAATAATAACACCAGTAGCACTAATTGTTATATATCTTACATATATTTGTGATGAAAATCTTAATCACCAGCATTTCCACAAATTAATAGTACAATGTAAAAGTTAAGTTTATAACAATGATCCCCTGGACATAACTAAATTTTGTAGTGTGTTTTATTGATTTTTAATTCTAGACATGCAATGTTTATCTTTGGATTTGAGGCTCTATCTAGCTGTGTTCAGGACTTAATCCTGTTGGCTTTGTGCTTCGGGATCACTCCTGGCAAGGTTCAGGGAATCACATGGATGACAGGGACCAAACCCAGGCTGTCTATATGCAAAGCAAGCACCCTAGCCACTGTACAATCTCTCCAGCCCTGTAATATTTATTAAGTAAAATTTGCTGAGTCCCATCTGTTATGATTCTGAATGACATCCATACAATTGGCTTATGTACATTAGAAAAAAAATCACAGGCTATGAAGAATACATAATATTAAATAATTTTAAAAGATAGATTTTTCTTTTTTTTTTCTTTTTTTTTTTTTTTTGTGGTTTTTGGGTCACACCCGGCAGTGCTCAGGGGTTACTCCTGGCTCCATGCTCAGAAATTGCTCCTGGCAGGCACGGGGGACCATATGGGACGCTGGGATTCGAACCGATGACCTCTTGCATGAAAGGCAAACGCCTTACCTCCATGCTATCTCTCCAGCCCCAAAAGATAGATTTTTCAATGTAAAGCTAATAAGGTATAAAAACATAAAACTATGAATATGATATATATACTATAGGTAAATATGTTGGATGTAGTTGTATTCATCTAGACGATATATTCAGGGGACTAGAGAGATAGTACAGTGGGTAGGGGACTTGCCCTGCATATGGCTGACCTAGGGTCAATTGTCAGCACCCCATATGATTCCCCAAGCTGACCAAAAATGACATCTGAGCGCAGAGCATAGAATAAGCCCTGAATACAACCAAGTATGCCCCTCACAAACAATAAATTCACCAACTTGTAAAAGTAAAGGTGATTTTAGTTTTTCTTTATTCTTTAACATTTTCAAGTTAATGTTTCTACATGTTTATCATTAAACAGTAAGCTTTGGAGCCTAGAGTTGGTCTTGTGCCAGGAAACTTCAGGGGTAGGGTCTCTTTGTATTTAGGCCAAGGTTATTCCTTTCCATGTCCCTCATATTTTGGTGGGCCTATGCAAACAACAATTGCCACTCTAACACCATTTTTACTGTGCTCCTTTGACTCTAATCCTTAAAAAGAACCCACTTAAAATTTGAGGTTAACTTAAGCTAATATGCATGTACACGGATATGTAGAAAAATACTATGCCTGTAATGTTTAAGAAGTTACAAAAGTTTTATGGCTTTAGATTGCCTTGTGTGCTGTTAAGAAATATTATAATGTGTTACAATCTGGGGACTTGAGGGACAAAGTAATTGTGCATGGATTCTGTCTTATTTATCTTAATGTTCTTTGGCTGAAATTTCAAAGTTAAGATATCAGCAAGGGGACTTCTGAGAATTATGTTATGGGTGACTGTCCTTCCACTGTAACTTTACCTTGTCCTCTTTCTTTGCATCTTTGTTCTCATAATGAAAAATAAAAAATTATAAAAAAATAAAAATAAAATAATAAACAGTAAGCTTTTTTGTTTTTTTTTTTTTGGGCCACACCTGCTTGATGCTCAGGGGTTACTTCTGGCTAAGCGCTCAGAAATTGCCCCTGGCTTGGGGGACCATATGGGACGCCAGGGGATCGAACCGCAGTCCTTCCTTGGCTAGCGCTTGCAAGGCAGACACCTTACCTCCAGCGCCACCTCTCCCGCCCCAATAGTAAGCATTTTTAATGAGCAAATAAAATGGACCTTCAGATACTTCATTGGTATAATACAGTTTAAAATATCTACCAGTAGGCCAGAGAAATAGTACAAGAGATAAGGCACTTGTATATGGCTGAATCTGGTTTGGATCCCCAATACCATATATGATCCCTCAAGCACTTCCAGGATTCATTCCTGTGCGAAAAGCCAGTAAAAGCCCTAAAGCAAATTTTAACAACAAAAAAAGCCAAACATTAATAAATCACAAACGTCTCCAGATTCTCAATTAACTTTCAGAACAACTCTTCAAAGATATTAGTTGCAGGCTAGGAGATAGCTGAATAGTTGACAGTATGTATGCTCTACATGCAGAGGCCAAGGTTTGATCCCTGACACTATATAGTACGTCAAGCACTACCAGTAGAGACACTGGACAGTAAATCAGGAGTAGACCCTGAGTACTACTGAATGTAGCCCTAATAGTTAAATAATAAAGGTGTCTCATTTACAAAGACACTCGTAGATTAAATAACGTGTGCAGGTCACAGACCTAAAAGAAGAGAACTTAAAAATCTAATGCTATGAATAATGCATGATCTTTTTAGGGGTCCATATCACTGAGGTAAAGTTTTCAAATAATATAAGGTACGAATCCTGGCATTTCTTTTTCCAGTTAATGTCTTCAAAAGTCCTGCATATTCCCAAAGGAAGAAATGAAACAGAACAGAAAAATAGTATGACCATGCAGGGGTTACAGAAGTGCCAGCTCACTGCTGCAGGCTGCGAGCACCAATCCCGCTTGCTTCGGTACAGCAAGAGCTTAGCCAGCCTGAACATACTGGGGAATGACCTGCAGCCCCAGAGGGTCAGCATGTTCTGGAGAGCCTTGAAATCTGCCCAGCGCCCACTCAGCAAGTTCAGGCTGGAAAGAGACTTGCTCCAGGTGGCAAAGGAATTGGTAGTGGTATGGGGCCTTGACTCAGCTCTGAAGATCCAGTGATGGGACTCATGTGACTCAGAGACCAGGTGGTGGTGGTGAGCGAAGAGAGGTCCAGAAGCACAGAGGAACCTTCTTGGTGTCCTGTATCCCCACATATGGCATCCTGTATGTGTATTTGTCCTGACTGTGGGAAATAGCACATAGACTTTCCAGAACCAGAGCACATAGACAGCAGCTGAAAACCAGCTTCAGGGTCCTGATCTCAGATGTCTTTGATCCCTAAATTTTTGCATTGGCAAGAGTAGGGTCATCCATCCTCCTTTCTAGATAGGATAGAGTTCTCTTGTCACTTGGGGAGAAGAGAAAGAAAGAACAAAAAGGACAAAAGGAGGAAAGGTGTGGAGGAAAGGAGAGAATGGGGAAAAAGCAACAATGGGAGAAAAGAACAATGGAAGATGATATCCAAAATCTGACCAATAGTTAAAACTAAGTAGAGGCAGGAATAAGAAATATGAAGACAAATATTAGATGAATACTGGATAAAAGGAGACAATGAAGTGGAGGGAAAGGAAACAACGGACAAAAAGAAAAGAGATAAATGTGAACTACAAAGTCAGCAATAATCAAGAGAGAATTGCAAAGACAGAGAAGAAAAGTCATTCAAATAGGCAAAGTAAACTCCAAGAAGCAGAGAAAGGATAGAGAGAGAAAAAAAAAGAGAAAGAGGGAGAAAGGGAGAGGGAGGGAGGGAGGGAGGGAGGGGGAGAGAGAGAGAGAGAGAGAGAGAGAGAGAGAGAGAGAGAGAGAGAGAGAGAGAGAGAGAGAGAGAGAGAGAGAGAGAGAGAGAGAGAGAGAGAGACTGAAGGCAGCCACAGACCAGAAGCAAGTTACAAAAGCTTAAATGAATTCAGGACTTTGTCAGCACCTACATAGTGGACAGCAGCTGAGCCAATTTCTTATCTTCCTTTGCAGTATTTAAAAACTTTACTTTCGGGCCTGGAGAGATAGCATGGAGGTAGGGCATTTTTGCCTTGCATGCAGAAGGATGATGGTTCAAATCACGGCATCTCCAATTTCTTATCTTCCTTTGCAGCATTAAAAACTTCACTTTCGGGGCCGGAGAGATAGCATGGAGGTAAGGCATTTGCCTTGTATGCAGAAGGATGGTGATTTGAATCCTGGCAACCATATGGTCCCCCGAGCCTGCCGGGAGAGATTTCTGAGCATAAAGCCAGGATTACGTAACCCCTGAGTGCTGCCGAGTGTGACCCCAAAACCAAAAAACAAACTTTCCCCATTTTAAGGGGTGGTGGTAGGATAAAAGCCATGAAATATGGGGAATTAGATGTTGACAGACATATTATCTCAGTGCCCAACAGAGCCGTAATAAAAAAAACTATTTCAAATCCAAGAAAACTTTTTAATATAAGTTGTTATACATATGTAAACTCTAAAATGGATGGACTGAGCAACAGTACAGTGGGTAGGGCATTTGCCTTGCACACAGCCAAGCTGGATTTGATCCCCAGCATCCTATATCGTCCCTTGAGTCTTCCAGGATCCCTATCTGTGAGCCTGTCTGTGATCCCTGAGCACAGACCAGGCCCTGAGCACCACTGGGTATAACCAAAAATAAAAATGACCAAAACCAAAAATAAAATAATAAAAAATGAAATAAAATGCGAAGGAAAAGACCCTAGGATCCTAATTTTAAAAATTTCTGTCTACAATTTACTTTTTGGAAAAGAGAGGTGGAGCCACACCTGCTCAAGGTTTACTCCTGGCTCTGTACTCTGGGATCACTCCTAGCAGTATTTAAAGAACCATATATAGTACCAGGGAATCAATCCAGGATTAGAGGCATGCAAGGTGAAAAAACACTTTACCTGCTTTATTTTCTTCTCCAGTTCTACATACTCAAAATTTATAAAAACTTATAAATGCCAAAAAGAAATATAAATAAAATAAAATGCCAACAAATTAATCTCTGATTTGCTTTAAAAGTAATTTTGGAGACAGGGGGCGCTACATCTGACAATACTCAGAGCTTATTCCTGGCTCTCAGGGGTCTCAAACTTGCAGCCCAAGGGCTGCAAACGGCCCTCCCTACAACATTTTGTGGCCCTGCCCTTGAAGAATCTTTTTTGGTTTTGTTTTGTTTTAGTTGTTTGGGTCACACCCCCCAATATTCAAGGCTGACTTTGACTACTGACTTTGCACTCAAGGATCACCCCGACTTTGCCTCTTAGGGCCCCCAGGTAAATTTGAGTTTGAAACCCCTGCTTGTGCTCAGAAAGTTCATGTGCAACTACAGAACACTGTAGCTAAAAACTATTGGGGTTACAGGAATTTTAATCTCCAAACAATTTAGACATAATCCCATCATATTTAAATAAATATGTAATACAGTATAAAATTAATATAGCAAGAACTTTTCTTTGATATGTGAAGGACTGGCCTCACCCTAAAAGTACACAAGCATTTTCTAAGATGTCTACCATAGACCTTTTTTTTTTTTTTTTTTTTTGGTTTTTGGGCCACACCCTGTGACGCTCAGGGGTTACTCCTGGCTATGCGCTCAGAAGTTGCTCCTGGCTTCTTGGGGGACCATATGGGATGCCGGGGGATCGAACCGCGGTCCGTCCTAGGCTAGCGCAGGCAAGGCAGGCACCTTACCTCCAGCGCCACCGCCCGGCCCCCTACCATAGACCTTTTTTACTTACTATGTACCACTTGATATGTGGAACTTAGGTCAATTCAGGCCCTGTAGGCCTTGAAACAAACTGTTATCACTACTTAAGAAATGCGGATTATCTTGATTGAGGATCATCTCTAGATCTACAAATAGTATTCTGTCAGATGAAATTATTCCCATCCTTGTCTTATAGATTGTCTTCCTCTCTCTTTGATGCTCCAAGACACTGTCCCATTCCATAGCACAGGATTATCCCAGTTTACACCAGTCATTAAAAATTTTACAGCCACTGGGACCAAAGAGATAGCATAGCAGTAGGGCATTTGCCTTAGACGCAGAAGGATAGTAGTTCAAATCCTGGCATCCCATATGGTCCTCCGAGCCTGTCAGGAGCAATTTCTGAGCGTAGAGCCAGGAGTAATCCCTGAATGCTGCTGGGTGTGACCCCAAAAACCAAAAAAAAAAAAAAATTTATAGCCACATCAATTCTCCATGTGTATCTATTTAAGTTGGTCTTTTCTCCTATTTATCTGATGCTGATTTGTTTGCTTTGCCCAGCTCAAGAACCTAGAGAAGAATCTTCCCTCATGGACAGATAACAAACCTCAAATTAGTCCAAACTCTTTTCAACTGGTAGTTTTTTTGTTTTGCTTTGTTGGATTTTGGGTCACACCCGGTGATGCTCAGGGGTTACTCCTGGCTATGTGCTCAGAAATCGCTCCTGGACCATATGGTACACCGGGGGGATTGAACCACAGTCCGTCCTAGGCTGGCTCAGGCAAGGCAGATGCCTTACCACTTGTGCCACCGCTTTGGCTTCCAATTGGTAGATTTTAATTATAACATATATTCAGTAGTCACTGTGATATTTGCAAATCATTATATTAATCAGATCCTTAGTTATTGAATTTAATTTAGATAAACATTTTGAATAAAAGACTTTGGTATTATCTGTGCTCACTGTATTAGATCGAGAGAGCCATGATCATTTTCATATCTTTTTGGAAGCACAAAAATTTGAAAAGTAAAATCAAAACAAAACAAAACAATCGTCATCAACTACCATATTTGCCGGCGTATAAGACGACTGGGCGTATAAGACGACCCCCTAATTTTGCAGTTAAAACATAGGTTTAGGCCTATATTCGCTGTATCAGACAGAACGTTCCTATGCTGCAACTGTATGTACCACAGTGAGCCAATCACAACAAGCAATGGTTCAAAGGTTATACTGTAATAGACTTCCTCTCTGACTCTGGCCAATCTGAGCAGGCTATTTACAGTGTAGATTCAGGTCCAGAACATTGTTTAATTTGCATGCATAAAAAGCCTGCTTGGATTGGCTGAGTTAGAGAGGCGGTCCGAGCAACCTTCCAGTGATTGGTGCAGGATCGAGTTAGAAAATTCATTTTGTGGCAATATTTAGACAATTTTCATTTAGCGGCATATTGAAACATTTTTGGGATATACACTGCGTATAAGACGACCCCCAATTTTCGGTTGACTTTTTTTGTTTCAAAAGTTGTCTTATGGGGCCGGAGAGGTAGCATGGAGGTAAGGCGTTTGCCTTTCATGCAGGAGGTCATCGGTTTGTCCCATATGGTTCCCCGTGCTGCCAGGAGCAATTTCTGAGACTGGAGCCAGGAATAATCCCTGAGCACTGCTGGGTGTGACCCCAAAACCACACACACAAAAAAAGTTGCCTTATATGCTGGAAAATACGGTAATATGCAATATACTTAAAGCTAAAAGAATTATTAAACAAAAAACAAAAATTAGGGGAGATAGCACAGCAGTAGTGTGTTGCCTTGCATGCAGCCGATCCAAAACAGACGGTGGTTCATGGGTGTGACCCCAAAAAATAAACAAACAAAACAAAACAAAAACAGAAATTAAAGCAAAAAAGAAAAAAGCCCATTCACATGTTTCTTCTTTTTTTTTTGTTTTTGTTTTTGTTTTTGGGTCACACCCACAAAAAAAAAAAGAAAAAAATAAGTTTAGAGTGGGTGAATCTGGATGAATTCTTAACTTTTGAAATTATTTGGCACAATGGTCAATTTAATAAGTCCTAACCCTTAAAAACAAAAACAAAAAACCAACTTTCCTAATACCAAAGGGAAAAAAAACCTGCATTCAAATGTAATATAAAATAAAGCATCATCTTATCTATATACACCAATATAAACTTTGATGATTAGCTTATAATCATCATATTTTCCTTAGGAGGTAATTTATAGATATATACACTGAATTCATTCAAGAAAAAAAATAGTATTTTCACATACATATCTCCAAAATATAACCAAAAATATTAAGAGAAAAATTAAGCAAATATCATTGATTCTACTTTAACGAGAGCCAAACTTCCTACATAATAATATGCAAGAATTTTAAATTCTTGAAAGCAAGTGTCAAGTACTATACACAATTTCCATACACAGCAGGTAGTAAAGCAAGAAAAAAACTGACACAGTTACTTTCCTTAAAAGAGACATACAATGGAGAACTGTTACAGAGTGCTGGCATACTACAGATCTATGCATTAAAGATGTTGTGGCTATTAACAGTTTAAACCTTTACTGTACTTTGCTAATTGGTACATAGAACTTTAAAGCTTTTCAAAGATAAAACATTCCAGCCAGTTCAATTCTCTAGCATTGTTCAAGTATTCCAAGTAGGAACAAAGAGCAAAATAAATCTGCTTTAATTGCTGAAGAATCACAGATAATAGAGATGGCTGAATATTGTAGAGGAAAAACCTTTTGTTACTTTAACAATTTTAATATAGCAAGATCATTCTGTTAATTTTAGAGGTTCTTGCTTACATCTAAAAACTATTATTAATATTTTCTCTATTAAGAATTTAGAAAGAACAGGTCTTACATAGTTTGATAGTGTGTGAAAATAACATTTTAGTTAGGATATTTTTAAGAAAAAAGCTCTATACTTTTTGATATATTTAAAGAAAAAAGATCTTTTTCATTACTAGGGTTTTTAAATATTTTTCAAAATTAAGCTCACACACATGAAAATACTTTAAAAAATTAAATCATGTCATTTCAATATAAAACATATGCTTCAAAATCATTAGTTTTTTCTTTAGAGTTTTAAACAATAGTTTTGCTATAATCTTTAAAACTATTAATTTTTTAAGAGCTGGGGGTTTGTAAAACCAGAGAAAACTGTTATAAAGTTTGTTTTAAAACATAAAGCTACATAGCAAACTAATATCTATATAATCAGTCATTACTTTCTTTGAATAAACTTATCTAAAGATAAAAGTATAAATTATTATGTATAGACTGAGGAATAGGAAGAAACATTCCATATTTAGTGGAAAAGCAACATGTTAAACTGCCACCATGGAAGGTTCTCAAGGCTGCAATTCTTTGATGTAAAATGAAATACTACTTAGTGAATAAAACATAAAAAACTCCTGTCTACCCTTCAAAGAGACATATCCTTTGACCCGGTGCTCCAGACTAAAGCCTTGAAATTTTTGCACAAGAATGCTTCGTGTGGACAGTCCAGACAAAACAGACACTTGAGATTCTAGAAGGCTGTACAACCCCATCGCAGACACTGCTCCTTCAATAATCTAGCAGAGATAGCACTGCCATACACCAAAAGAAAGTAATCTCACCAAAAGAAAACTGACCCCTTTAAAAAAAAGCAAACAGTCAAAGCAAAAGTAAGCCTCCAACTTAGATTTATCTTTATGTGCAGATCACCTATTAATGACTGTTTTTTTTTAAATTCAAGTTTGCAGACTTACAGAAAGTTTTCATCTATTAACATTTCGTACATTAAGAGAAAAAAACGTTTAAAAATTGCCTATGTAGCAATAAGTTTATTTTTGAAAGTTTGCAAAAATCATTCAATTTTAGTAATTCCTTAGAACAAGGTCAAGCAATGAAAAAAATGTAAACCTATTATAGTTAACAAAAACTTCGATTAAATAACTTGCTGTTTGCAGCCATTCTAAAACAGCAATATTATCATCCAATTGGCTGGCTGCCACTAATACCATTTGCTTAATACCAATTGCTTAAATAGCAATTACTTATTGTAAGTGTCAGCAAGTAACAAAACTAACTGCTGTTACTGTTATTTGGAAGATGTCATCAAGAAATAAAGAATAATAAATTCAGCAACAATCAGAACACTGCACACCTAAATTTTAAATCAAGATATTATCACAAACTACTTTAACTATCCAAACTATTGACTCGAATAGCATGCAATATCTTAGGAAAAAAGCTCAGAAATATGATCATCCTTACCCATTAACTCCAGATTTGAGATTTGCAGAGTTCTAACAGAAGTTTTTTTTTTTTTGCAGAATGCATGAATAACTAGCCATAATGCCTTTATAAAATTTAAAACAGGCGATACTTAAGAGTCTTCAAATCAAATAATTATGCACTTAAGTGAAAAATAAACTAGTGAGAGTGTGAACTGAAACAATGAAGCAAGTATAGTGTCTAGTAAATATAAGTGCTTTGCATATTGAATAAATAAATGATGAAGGAAAAATGGCAGTCAACATAATTTTACAGAAGAAATATAAATGTCCGAACTATTACGATTTATTGCACATATTTTTATTAATAATTCTTACTATTTATTATGATGTTTTTGTTTTAAATGCTTCACTATAGTAGCAAATAATGAATGAGATTTGTAGAAGGCTGTATAACTCTAATTTAAAGTACAGCAAACTTGAATTTTTTAAATAATAAAAATGATTAAAACACATATGCCCGTAAACTTGTACTTAATATGTTGGTAGTTTTGTGGTGGAGTATCTATTAAAAAATGTTTAAAAGATATTGCAAAATCTACTTCTTTCTTTTATACAGTCTAAGTGATATGAATATAAAAATATAACATACACATTGGACTTGGGTATTCATCAAATATACTAAAGGGAGAATGGAGAGGGGTAGCATAAAGGAGAAAAAAAGTCACTCTAAATAGAGCACAAAGGCAAAGACATTCTTCACCCTGTCTCAATACCACCAAATTCCTGCAGCAAAATCAAGGCCAGGCAGGCAATCATTTTTAAGTTTCCTCATTATCTGTATGAAGTATCATCACATAATTGGAATTAACAACAGTGTAGTCCACAAAGTTTTTTCTAAAATAAACATTATGCTTCTACAAAAATTGACAGTATTTATTAAAATGCTGCGCCTATTCTTTGCATATTCAATATCTTAATAGTTCTCAGAGTAAATGAAAAGGTTATTAATTCAGACACAACAAAACATCTTAAAGTGGCAAGAAATTTAACACATGCTCTCATACAAAATTCACTGTTAATAGTAATCTGGATATTTAATTCTCTGAAGTGTCTCTAACAATGTCAGTATTATATACAGTTCTAAAATGAAAGAATAGTCTTTACATAAAAAATACCAAACTTCCTTCCCTCTACATTCTATGCCTTAGGAAAAAGGAGAAAAAAACAAGATAAGAAGATGCAATTAATATGCAATTAATGTGCAGAACACAACATAAGATCCATATCAGTATAAAGAAAGCAAATTTCAAACAGCCTTACTAGAGTGCTAGGATTTAAAGGAACAGAGATCATAATCCCCACTACACATGACTGCACATCTGGAGTAGCATGAGAAATCCTGGCAATATTTTCAAAAGCATTCAGTCTGAGTCCCCTCTGCCCAGCCCACTCTTTAAGAATCACAGATTTTGGGCCCGGAGAGATAGCACAGCGGTGTTTGCCTTGCAAGCAGCCAATCCAGGACCAAAGGTGGTTGGTTCGAATCCCGGTGTCCCATATGGTCCCCCGTGCCTGCCAGGAGCTATTTCTGAGCCGACAGCCAGGAGTAATCCCTGAGCACCAACGGGTGTGGCCCCCCCCCCCAAAAAAAAAACAGAAACAAAAAAACAAAAACAAAAAAAAAGAATCACGGATTTTGGGGCCGGAGAGATAGCATGGAGGTAAGGCGTTTGCCTTTCATGCAGAAGGATGGTAGTTCGAATCCTGGCATCCCATATGGTCCCCTGAGCCTACCAGGAGCGATTCCTGAGCATAGAGCCAGGTGTGACCCAAAAACCAAAAAAAAAAAAAAAAAAAAAAAAGAATCACAGATTTGGGACCAGACAGCTGTTTTCAAATATACAGAGCTGTCATGAAGAAAATGGCATGATCTTTATGTTATTATATGGTACACTGTAAACCAATGAATATTTGTTATAAAGTACTATCCACACAGAATTAAGATATCATAGCCCTTTATAAACAATCGAGAAATAATTTATAAGTAGTAAAGTTCATCCTTTTAATTATAGAGTGCTGTGGGGTTTTGTTTTACAAATAAAACAAGTATCGGGGCTGGAGAGATAGCATGGAGGTAAGGCGTTTGCCTTTCATGCAGAAGGTCATCGGTTTGAATCCCGGCGCCCCATATGGTCCCCTGTGCCTGCCAGGAGCAATTTCTGAGCCTGGAGCCAGGAATAACGTCTGAGCACTGCCGGGTGTGACCCAAAAACCACAAAAAAAAAAAAAAAAAAAAAAAAAACAAATAAAACAAGTATGGATTGTGAAATAGAACCATCACCATAAATCATGATATTAAGCACTTAGGGGCTGGATCTACTTTGCACACAGCCCACTGGGGTTCAATCTCTGACGTCCCATATGGTCCCCCAAGCACTGCCAGGAATGACTCCTGAGTGCAGTCAAGAATAATCCCTAAATATTTTCAGGTGTAGTCCCAAAACCAATTAAAAAAAAAAATAGAGAGTGAGAGAGACTATTTACATCAGTGGTTTTCAACTGCTGACCTTCAGGTAAACGTGTGCTAGCCTATAGGTGTAAAAAGATTAAAAACCAGTAATTTATGTCACCACCCAAATTTTCCTCATTTCTCTATGGCTTTGGGTATGCTCCTCCCTACCCCCCCCCCAAAAAAAAAGAAAAAGAAAAAAAAGAAAAAAAAAAAAGAAAAAAGAAAGAAAAGCACCTTAGCCTGACAACCAATCTATGATAAACTTTCTGTCCCTAATGTCTTGTCTGTCAACTCTAAAATGACAAAGTAAATACATACAGTAAAAAAGACTTGGAATCTGAACTTGTTTTTTTCCTTTGGTTTTTGAGTTATACCTTGCGCTGTTCAGGGCTTACTCTTGGCTCTGTGCTCAAAGATCACTTCTAACAGGAACCTTACGGGGTGTCAGAGATAGTAACCCAGTGAGCTGCATCCAAAGCAAGTGCCCTATGTCTGCACTATTTCTCTGGTTCCCAAGTCTGCCTTCTGTAATTGCATGATATGACTGAATTACATTCACATTTATTCCTATCTGATGAGGATAAATCCATTGTATAATATATTAGAGAAAACTTAACAACAGTTACCTTACTGTGATATTTGTTTTGTTTTGTTTTGTTTTGGGTCACACCCGTTTTACGCTCAGGGGTTACTCCTGGCTATGTGCTCGGAAATCGCTCCTGGCTTGGGGGAACTATATGGGACATCAGGGGAACGAACCATGGTCCGTCCTAGGCTAGCACTTGCAAGGGAGTTGCCTTACCTCTAGTGCCACGGCTCCGGCCCCTACCTTACTGTGATATTTCTTAAAACTTATGTACAATCTAGAAATTCATAATCACCTCCTTAAAAAAGCCTTATGCAAAATCATAGAATACTCTATTCCTTTTAGAACATAAAATCTTACCAATTTTTCATCAACTATTATGAGTTGCTTTTCTCGAGTTTGCTCTGGTGTCATCTTCCATGTGGAAGTGCTCAACAACCTGCAATGCAAGACTTAAGGTTAAAACATGATCCATGCACGGAGCTAGAGCCTGAGTACAATGGATAGGACATTTGCCTTTCACACTGACCACCTGGATTTGATCCCAGGCACCCCACATGGTCCCATGTCCTTCCAAGAATGATCCCTGAAAACAGAACCATCATGAGTTAGCCCTGAGCATAGCCAGATGTAGCTAGAAACAAACAACAACAACAACAAAAAAGGAAAATGATCCATGTAATAAAAAAAAAAGAAAGACAAATCTCAGATCAACAAATTATTTTCACAGTATCTGTCTTATAAAATTAAAAGTTTTAGAAAGAAAGAAGAGGATACAAAAACTATCTGTTTTCTCCCAAGTTGCTATGTTTCCTAAGTTTCAGGCAAACTCTCAGGTGACAGTTCATCACAATCTATACCTTCTCTCAGTCTATGGGCATTCGCTCTGTCACAGAAAGGCCTCCAGAAGCCAGAGCCATGTTACAGGGGCTAAGGTGCTTTTGTTTTGTTTTGTTGTTGTTGTTTTTTTTGGTTTTGGGCCACACCTAGTGATGCTGAGGGGTTACTCCTGGCTATGAGCTCAGAAATCGCTCCTGGCTTTGGGGGCCATATGGGACATTGAGGGATTGAACCTTGGTCTGTCCTAGGCTAGTGCGGGCAAGGCAGACTTACCACTTGTGCCACCGCTCTGGCCCCCTAAGATGCTTTTCTTATAGGTTGTTACTGATCCAATATGTTCCCTCACACTCCACCAATCAGTTCCTGAACTCATAGCCAAGAGTGAACACTGCTGGATATGGTCCCAAACAAACAAAAGGAGAAAAAGAAAAGCCACCAGTGACAAATTCTATGCTGTTTTTATAAGTGTAGACCATATGGTTATCACAACCATGAAAAAAGAAATACAAGACTATGTAATTTTTCTAGAATATTGATTGATACCTACATGATGACAGCAGAAAGAAAAATCTCAACATATTCTTAATAGACAAAAAGGTTGAAGAATTATATGTCAACAAAAATGTCGGGGCCGGAGAGATAGCATGGAGTTAAGGCATTTGCCTTGCATGCAGAGGGACAGTGGTTCTAATCCTGGCATCCCATATGGTCCCCTGTGCCTGCCAGGGGCAATCTCTGAGCTTAGAGCCAGGAGTAACCCGAGTGCTGCCGGGTGTGACCCAAAAACCAAAAAAAAAAAAAGTCTTCAAAATTAAATATAAATAGTAATGCTATGCACAATCATACTAACAAATATTATTGGCTTAGTACTATATCCAATCCACAGAGCTGAAATCTACATATAAAAATACTAAGTCATAAATTATATATAAAATCCAGTTCTTTTATACTAGCATCATCCCAATCTTACCTAAAATAAATTAAAGTGAACAGATTTTTAACTTATTTTATGTATACACTAGTTTTACTAATGTTACAGCAATAACTGGCTTTGACAATTTAACATTTCAGTTTTCAAAAAAAAAATTTTTTTTTTTTTTTTTTTTTTTTTTTGGTTTTTGGGTCACAACCAGCAGCACTCAGGGGTTACTCCTGGCTCTATGCTCAGAAGTCATTTCTGGCAGGCTCAGGGGAACATATGGAATGCTAGGATTCAAACCACTGACCTTCTGCATGCAAGACAAACGCCTTACCTCCATGCAATCTCTACAGCCCCAGTTTTCAAAAATCTTACCCTAAGGCAAGAGCAATAGTATGCTTATCTTGTACATGGACAACCTGGGTTCAATCCCTGCACCCTAAATCATCCCCTAAATCTACAGGAGAGATCCCTAAGAGCAGAGGTAAAAGTAAATCCTGACCACCCCAACATGTGGTCCCCCCAAAAGAAGACATAAAGTTAACCCATCATATTAGACCACTTTTGAAATTATTATGATATCATTGTGACTCAAATTTCCAAAACCTATTATAATTTAAGTGTAGTATCATAATAACATACCAAATATTTATGCAAAACAATTTATAAAAAGTTTAATCAACTCTTTTTTGGTTTTTGGGTCACACTAGTGATACTCTGGCTCTGCACTCAAAAATCACTCCTAGTGGTACTTGGGGGAACTTATGGGATACCGAGTTGTACCTGGGGTTAGCCAAGTGCAAGGATGTATCACTCCAGCTCTCACCTAATTTTCAATAGCTTTACATATAATACATATGTGTATAAAATCTCGTAACAATTTAAAAATTAATATGAAAGAATTTGTTGACTTAATAGTCTTAAATATGTACTCATTTCCCTATTTGTTTTTCTTTCAATAAATCATTTGTACTTACTTGTTATTATAAATTTATCATTGTAAATAAGCTACTCCTGCATCCAAAATACATTTACATAAAACTTACTTTAAATTATTTGCACAAGGGGCCGGAGAGATAGCATAGCGGTAAGGTGTTTGCCTTAGACGCAGAAGGAGGATGGTTGGAATCCCGGCATCCCATATGGTCCCCCGAGCCTGCCAGGAGCGATTTCTGAGCATGGAGCCAGGAGTAACCCCTGAGTGCTGCCGGGTGTGACCCAAAAAACAAAACAAAAAACAAAAACAAAAAAAAAAAAATTATTTGCACAAGCAGTTAAAATTCATGCTTTGGAAGATATCATAGACCAGAAAGGATCAGAGGTGAAGGATATTTTTTTGAACTTTGATGGTGGTAGTATAGTAAATTTGTATGTCCAAAACAAAATGGTAACTAGTATAAATTATGTTACCTCAGAAAATAAAATTTTTGAAAGAAAAATGCCAGGAAGTAACAAGGGAAACAAAAACGTGGCTACATTTCCCCGACATTTTTAAAAATCAAGCTACAGGAACTACAGGGGCTGGAGTGACAGCACAATGGTAGGGCATTTGCCTTGTACACTGCCAACCCAGGATGGACCTGGGTTCAATCCCTGGAATCCCAAATAGTCCTTCGAGCCTTCTAGGAGTGATTTCTGAGCGCAGAGCCAGGAGTAACTCCTATTGCCGCTAGGTGTAGTCCCAACCTCTTTCCCCAAAAATACATTATTTTTCTAATGAAGATAATACTAAATTAATGTGAGTTATTACATTATTACACTGTGATCTGTGCATGGCTAGGTAAAGTGTCTCAAAGATTTGGATTTAAACCTTGCATGTACAAGGTCTTGAGTTCAATACCTGACATTGCAGAACCACCTGGGTCCCAATAAGCATTGCCCTAAAGGCCTCTCTGCGTTGCTGGACCAAAGCAGTACTGCATCATAATAGCAGAGCACAGAATCCTTAGACCCATATAGTTAGGATGAGTATAACTGGAAGTCCAGGCAGCAGAGACAACCGCCCCCCCCCCACACACACCCCTATGCAATGCTTAAAAACTTTTAAAAGCATATATTTGTTTATCTATTTGTCCCTTAACATTTCATTGTATTGCTATATTCATTTGATGGTTTCTGTGAGGACACAGGCCTGTAACTCATTTGGACAAATATCTAGAAAGCAATTAATTGCTAGAGTGTATGCTGACTATGTTTGGCTTTCTAAGAAGCAGCCAAACTGTCTTCCACGGTGACTACCATTTTGCACTCTCAACAGCAACATAAGAATGAAACTTGCTTTCATTCTTGTTAGGTTTTCAGGGTTTGGGTGGGTGGGGGTGGGGGTTTACTTTTTTAAATTTTACCTACCTTAATACATGTGAATTATATCACATTGTTTTCATTTAATTCCCTAATGAAATATGATGATGAGCACTCTTCATATACTTTGTTATGTTTTCTTGTATGATATGTACATTCAGCTCTTTTGCTCACTTTTTATCTAGGTTGTTTGTTCACCTTATTGAATTTTAAGAACTCTTTGCATATCATGGATATTGGTTCTTTAACAGACTTTTACAAATACTTATCTTTCCATTTTTGAACTACTTAGTCTGTCCATTGATCTCTTTGTCTTTTACCAGTTCCATACTAATTTGATGACATTAGCTGAGTACTAAAGCCTGAAGTCAAGAAGTGCCATTCCTCTGGCTTTTTCACTCTTTCTCTGTTATGCTGACTATTTTGTTTGTTTATTTTTTTCCATACGAATTTTAGAATTGGCTTGTGGATAACCATGAATTAACATGCCAGAATTCTAATTTTGGAACTACAAATGAGTTATAGTTCTAAAATTCTAAAAATAGAGCAATTTTCCTCCATTTAATGCCAGGAGAAGTGGCATCTTAGTAACATTAAATCCCTCTCTCCCTTCCTGCCTCTCTCCTCACACCTAGCTGTGTTCAGTAATCACTATTGCTTGGGCTTGGAATACCGTATGTAGCGCCAGGGAGCAAATCTAGGCTAGCAGCATGCAAGACAAAAGCCATTTCATCTTAAGTTCCTACATTTGTCAGCACAGTTCCTCGTATTTATTTATCCTTAAAACACCCAGGCCACTAGTTGTTATCTGTATTTCATTTTGGATACTGATAATCTGTTTCTTAGCTCTATTTTCCTGATTAAATACTTGAGATTTATTGATATTTTGTATCATTTTCTAATATAATACTTTTATTAATTTTCTTCTGCTTGCCATGGATTTTTTTTTCTCCCCTGCAGTGTACTATCGTGAGTCTAGGCCACCTTTTCCTTTCTTTTCTTTTTTAGTTTTTGGGTCACACCCGGCAGCTCTCAGGGGTTACTCCTGGCAGGCTTAGGAGACCACATGGGAGGCCAGGAATTAAACTGGGGTCCATCTGGGGTTGGTGGCGTGCAACGTAAATGGCCTACCGCTGTGCTATCGCTCTGGCCCCTAGGCCACCTTTTCAAAGATATGCATTTAATACTATAAAATTCCCTCTTGCAGCTCACAATTTTTAAAAAGAGGTACTCTGGATCTACATAGGATACTAGAATCACATATGGTTGACCTGGGCTCAATCCCTAGCATCCCATATAGTCCACCATTAACAGAAGTAATTAATGAATGCAAAGTCAGGAATAATCCCTAAACACCACCAGATATGTTCCCAAAAGACAAGAGTAATTTCCTTTTGACCTCTATTTTAATTGTAATTGACTGTGTGTTGGTACACTGTTTTTACCCAAAACAAAGGCATTCCCCAGCTTCCTTTTCCTTTTCACCAATTACCTTTAACATGTAAAAGTCCACCTAGACTAGATTAGCTTGATAGATTCTTGTCTCTCACTGGGCCCTCCCCCTCTTCTTCCCCTTGGATCTCAGCTGGTCAATAAAGAGAAGTTTGGGTTTGGTGGGCCCAGAGACTGCGAGGCTAGAAGCCACCTGATTCCATGCTTTTTTCCCTCATGACTATCTTGGTTTATTAATTTGTGTGGCAACCCTGCTTCAGACCTACTCACCTAGAATTGAAAATGCAGTATATAGGATATTTTTACAATTGTACATTGTTTGATGTCTATTCTTTACATTTATTAAGGTATACTTTATAAATTTAAAATATAGTTTTACTTAGTAAGTATTCCATAAGAGTCTGTGGCAAATGTAAATGAAGTGTTCTATTTATGTCAGTCATATACAGCTGATTGATGAAGCTGTTCAACCATATATCCTTATGTCTTGTCTGTCATTTGTCAGTGATAAATGACTTGGTCATTTACTTCAAAAACAGTGTTGAAGTTTCTCATTAAAGTAATGGTTTCTTCCATCAGGTTATTTCTCCTCTTATTTATTTTTAATTTCTCATTTGGCACACAGACATGAAAGATTTTTTTTTCTCTTCCCTCTTTCCTTTCTGTTGATAATACTGGGGTAACTGGGGAGAACACACATGCATGGATGTAGTGCTCACACATTTTGTTCTGGTGCTCTGCTAAGGTTCACACACCAGGGGTGATGCTCATATAGTCTTGGTCATCAGGCCTGCTTGGTCATACTCCCTGCTAAGTTTCCAATACATTTCATTTCTACCCACTTCTTCTCCTCCCATAGTTTTGCACCCTTTAGTTGTATTGCAGTGCAGCTAGAAAGCTTTGCCACTCAGAGGATCAAAGACAAGAGCATTACCAGGATCACCATGTGCAGGGGGGTGGGTGGTTACTGGAGATCAGATTCATGGCCTCAAGATTGCAAGGCAAGAACTTTAGCCACCAAGTCATCTTCCTGCCCCCACATTCAAAATGACTAATGGCATATTTAATAATTTGACAAGATATCATGCCCTAGTACACCTTATTTGTGATACATAATTTTTAATGAGTCTGCTTTATCTGAGATTAATCCAGTGTTAGCACTGGAATGTCTTGACCATTCTGTGCTTTTATCTATGATGGAGACCTGGCTTCAAAGGGCTAAGTACAATTGCTTTAAAAAATATATTTATTGGGGCCAAAGAGATAGCACAGTGGTAGGGCGTTTGCCTTGCACACAGCTGATTCAAACAGACTGTGGATCGAATCCCAGCATTCCATATAGTCCCCAGTGCCTATCAGGAGTGATTTCTGAGCACAAAGCCAAAAGTAACCCTTGAGTGCCACCAGGTGTGACCCAAAAACTGAAATATTTCTCTCCCCATACCTGGCCAGCCTCTAAGACAGGCACTTTAGATTAGACAGCTGTGATTTACTGTTTTTTCCACATTTTAGCACCCCCACTTCCTCTAGCAGGGGTCCTCAAACTTTTTAAACAGGGGGCCAGTTCACTGTCCTTCAGATTGTTGGAGGGCCAGATTATAGTAAAAACAAAAATTATGAACAAATTTCTATGCACACTGCATATATCTTATTTAGAAGTGAAGAAACAAAATGGGAATAAATACAATATGTGACCCACGGGCCATAGTTTGAGGACCATTGCGTCTAGAGTGATCACTTTCCTTTAAACAATGCTCTAAACAAATTAGGTTTCTCCATGTATGTTATAGTTGGGTTCTGGTTTGTTTTTCTATCCACTTATATAGTCCTTTTCCAGCTGATATATTTCTATCATTTTCATTTAAAATGGTTATTGGTATTACCATTTACTGTGTTTTATATTTTCTGTTCTCTCCCCATCCCTCTATTTCTGTGATTTTTGTCCTGTTTTCTAACAGTATTTTGTATATCTTATATTAGTTTATTTGCTATACGTTGTACTTATTACCTCCAATGTCATTTTTTATGATTTAGTTTGTAGCACCCTTTGTTCAAAAGTTATTTTTCTTTTACTGTTTTGTCTCTTGATTACCAAGACTTTGTCAACAAAGGTTATTTAAAAAAAAAAACCTCACTCCATATTTCACTACATATAATCATCAGATCCAGTTATCTAAAATAATACTGGCACAATTTTTTTAAAAAAGCTTCACAGGGGGCCGGGCGGTGGCGCTGGAGGTAAGGTGCCTGCCTTGCCTTCGCTAGCCTAGGACGGACCGCGGTTCGATCCCCCGGCGTCCCATATGGTCCCCCAAGAAGCCAGGAGCAACTTCTGAGCGCATAGCCAGGAGTAACCCCTGAGCGTCACAGGGTGTGGCCCAAAAACCAAAAAAAAAAAGCTTCACAAATGGTCACACATCACTTTTTTCCAAAAAAAACTGGCAGAAAATCTGCCATGGTTGTTCAGTGAAATAGTGTTTCCATTAATCTATATTCATCACTATTTGTTATGCTTAATTCTTAGGTTAAAATCGGCAAACTTAAAAAAAAAAATCGGCAAACTTGGGCCAGAGAGATAGCACAGAGTTAGGGCATTTGACTTGAACACAGCTGACACAGAACAGACAGTGGTGCGAATCCCGGCATCCCATATGGTCCCCCGAGCCTGCCTGGAGTGGCTTCTGAGCACAGAGCCAGGAGCAACCCCTGAGCACTGCTGGGTGTGAACCACCTCCCCGCCAGCCCCCCCCACACAAATTGGCAAACTTGTTCCCAGGTTTTATAGGATATGCCAAAAAAAAAGACAAACTCAATTCTCAAGTCATTCCAATCAGTGGAGAAATTCTTTTCTCGCCAATATTATCAATGACTTGCCTTTAATTGTGAGTTTTTTCTAGTCTGGCTTTTTATATTACTGCCATAGCGACATCTTTCCTTCTTAGTCCTCTTTATTTGCACTGTTTATTTTGATATGCTGTTACTATAAACCTGGGTCTATTTCTTTCTCATTTACTTTTTTACATTTTCCATCATGCCCTCCAGTTTCTCTATTACCGCCCTCTTATACCTTGCCCACATTCTCTTTCTTATTACTTGTCAATTCCATTCCAAGTCTGGTATGTGAACATAATTATCTTTATCCCTCTTGCACAAATCTTTCCTTAGTCTGTTGGATGACTCTCAAAGGATTGGTTTAATCTGAGCTGTATCCAGAAGCACAATTGTTATTAGTCCTCCTAAAAGCTCCACCTGACTCAGAAGAATGGGGAAAAAGAAGCTCTGTGAGAAAATTATTAATTTGATCTGTTAAACGTTTAAGATCATAGTAAATACTGTAAGTTAAGGCTAGAAATTATGATAAATCTGCATTCAAATCAAATAATTCACTTGTAAATTAAAGCACATTACTTCCATTTCCATTACATTTAAATAAAGCATATATGGGATCTTTGCCTTTTTACTTTATCCCTCAGGCCCCTATTTTTTGATTCCTTAAAGTTAATGCTTATAAAATCATTGTGAGGGGTCAGAGTAATAGTATAGTGGGTACAGTTCTTGCCTTCAACAGGCCTGACCTGGGTCCCATCCCTGGCATCCCATATGGTCCCCTTGGCATAGCCAGGATTCCTGAGGGATGGAGGGTAGTTTTATGGGAAGGAAGGAAGGAATAGGGAGGGAAGGAAGGAAGTAATAAAAAGAGGGAGGGAGAGAGGCATAGTGAAATATTTGCAATGATAATATAGTTAAATCACCCCAATACTCAACTAGCAAAATAATAGCCATTTTTTTCTACGTATAGAGCTACTTATAGTTTGGTCACAGTCTGACAAAAATGTCTATCTCTGTTACTTATGGTATCTGTTGAGATAGTTCAAGCTGAGTTAGAGTCCGTGCCCAGAGACTTATTCACACAGCTAACTAATAGAACTGCCTGTGGCTTTTTCTGCACAGTTTTCCATAAGGCAGCTTGGACTTTCTCACAACATGGTTGCTGGGTTTTGAGTGAGTAAACAGAAACTACTAGTTTATTGAGCCTTGCCTCTATTTAGCAATCACACTACTCAGGTTCTAGGGGAAGGAAACCTACAGGCATGTCAATAAAATTTGAAGCTGTAGTTTCAAACTGCTATAAAAGATATAGTTTTCCTATTCTCATTGTAAGGTTAATATACTTTAAAGGGAAAGCAGTATTAGTACTCTCGAATCAGTGATATTCAGAAACTGTTTCTCAGCACAAATTATTTCTCTTCTTTTTCTTGAGGGAAAAAGGGAGTCTAAGTGGCCCACAGTTATACCTGGCTTTGTGTGCAGGAGGGACCCCTAGTAGTACTCAAGGAATACATGTGATACAGGGGATGAGGCAGGGGCTGGCAAGATGCAGGGCAAGTGCCTTAACCCCTATACTATCTCTTTCCCCCCAAATAATTTCTTTTAGCTTTGTACTAAATGAACATCACTCAGAGAGGAGCTCAGGGGCTGAGGGCCTCCTCAGTTCAGACTTTATAGTAGTGCTCAGGGTCCAAGAGTGCTCAGGATTCATCTGAGGGTGCTGTACAAGCTCTCTGGAAATGCTTGCATTCTCTTTTTACCATTAATATTTTTTTTGAGAGAACATCTTGAACTTCTCAGTATACAGTATCTGTTATAAATTAGAAAAACTAGAAACTTTGATGAAAGAAATTACAAAAAAAATGTAATAAATTATATACAAAATAAGAAAAGTTGATGTGGGGCTAGAGTGATAGCAGAGCTATCAAATGCTATACCCAGGTTCAATCTCTGGCACCCCAGGAGCAATTCCTGAGTGTAGAACACCTTTGGGTATAGCCCCAAAACAAAAAGTTGATGCTACTAAAATGCCCAGGCTCCCAAACTTCATCTTAAGTTCCAATAAACCAAAATCAGAATTTCAACAAGTTATTTCATGGTCACCAGCAAGCCAATTCTAAAAAAGTCATATAAAAAGTCAAAAACTCAAAAAAATCAACTTAATTGAGAAAGAGAATAAAAAAGTCAAAGGGATGGCTCTTTCTGACTTAAAGATTTAGTACACGGTTACAGTAATCAAATTGATGTGTAATTGGTAAAAGAACAGACAATTAGATCAATGGACAGAATGAATAGTCAGTCCATAAACAGGCTAGTCAAATATGCACAACCAATTGATCTTAAAAAAGCACAAACACAATACAATACAACAAATACTTTCCTTTTTTCAGTATGTAAAAACTGGAACAATATCCACATGTAGATTTTTAAAAAATTGACATGATCACCTTCCAAATTCCACAAAATCAACTCAAAATGAATCATTGAACTCAATGTAAGCAATAAAACTGAAACCTTAGTAAAAATACACAAAAATCTAAGTGATCTTGTTTAGCCAGGGGATTTTAGGAAACAACGTCAAAACACAATTTATTAAGAAAAAATATAAGGGGCCGGAGAGATAGCATGGAGGTAAGGCGTTTGCCTTTCATGCAGGAGGTCATCGGTTCGAATCCCGGCGCCCCATATGGTCCCCTGTGCCTGCCAGGAGCAATTTCTGAGCCTGGAGCCAGGAATAACCCCTGAGCACTGCCAGGTGTGACCCAAAAACCAAAAAAAAAAAAAAAAGAAAAAATATAGGTAAGATGGCACTCATTAAAATACAGGTTTTAGGGGCCGGAGAGATAGCATGGAGGTAGGGTGTTTGCCTTGCATGCAAAAGAATGATGGTTCAAATCCTGGCATCCCATGTGGTCTCCGGAGCCCGCCAGGAGCGATTTCTGAGCATAAAGCCAGGAATAACCCCTGAGCACTGCCGGGTGTGACCCAAAAACCAAAAAATAAATAAATGAAGTTTCTAATACTACATAATGGAATCTACAGAATAGAATACTATGCAACTGTTAGGAAAAATAAAGTAATGAAATTTGCCTATACATGGATGGACATGAAGACTATTAAGCTAAGTAAAATGAGTCAGAGGGAGTGAGATAGAAAAGTCTCACTCATCTAAGGGATATAAGAAAAATAAAAGACAGTATGGTAATATACAAAGATAATAGAGTTGAGGGTAGGGCAGCCCATGATCTAAAGCTTGCCCCAAAGAGTGGTGAGCAAAGTTAAAGCACTAACTAGATTGACAACTACCAAGACAATGACCATAAGAGAAAGAAGTAGAATGCCTGCACCAGAGACAGGCAGGGGTGAGGGCCGGGGTCTCAAACTCACGGTGCGCGGGCCGTTTGCGGCCCTCCATACAACATTTTGTGGCCTGCGGCCGGCCTTCAAATATGGCAATATTCGCGATTATTCACTTACCAAATAATCACAATAAAAATCAAATTAGTGAGAAAAAAAATCGCATTAAACATTTGCATAAACCGAGCAGTTCCGTTCGGGGTATGCAAATGTTTAATGCGATTTTGTCTTACTAATGTGATTTTTTATTGCAAATATTCAGTAAGAGAATAATCGTGAATACTTTGTGCCTAGCGCAGACGTCATTTCCACTGCTCCTACCCGCTGTCCCTTGCATTATTGGAGGCCTAAGGGAGAGAAGGGAGAGAAGTTTATTACAGAATTAGATTTTGTTATACTTCATCATGACTTCATCAAAGCCTGCAGTGAAGAGAAAGATTGATGGCGAGCACAGACAATTTCAGGAAAAGTGGGAGAAGCAGTATTTCCTTGTTGAGCACAGGGGCATCCCCGCATGTCTTATTTGCTCAGAGAATGTTGCAGTGCACAAGGAATACAACTTGAAACACCATTATTCAACTAAACATGCTGAGGAATATGCAAAATATCAAGGAAATGAGAGAGCCAAGCGGGTTGCCAGTCTTAAAGCATGTCTAAAGAGGCAACAAGATTTCTTCAAGAAAGCAACCAAAGAGAATGTTGCATCAGTAGAAGCTAGTTACATAGTTAGTGAGATGATTGCTAAGGCAGGGAAACCATTCACAGAAGGAGAGTTTGTTTAAAAATGCATGTTACAGGCTGCAAGTATTATCTGTCTGGAAAAGAAAGGTCAGTTTAGCAAAATCAGCCTTTCTGCCAACATGTGGCAGAGCGCATTTCTGACATGTCAAGTGACATTTATCATCAACTGTGTGAGAAAGCCAAATGTTTTGATGCATACTCAGTTGCTCTTGACAAGGGCACAGATATAACAAACACTGCGCAACTCACAATTTATGTCCGTGGTGTTGAGTGCAATTTTGAATGGACAGAGGAGTTGCTCACAATAATTCCAATGCATGGCCAGACCACCGCAAATCAGATATTTCGGCATCTGTGTGATGCCATTGAGAATGCAGGTTTGCCATGGAAGAGGTGTGTTGGAATAATAACCGATGGAGCGCCATCGATGACAGGGAGGAAAAATGGACTGGTGGCACTTGTTCAAAGAAAAAAAAAACTTGAAGAGGAGGGTGTAGAGAAGGCCATTGCTCTTCACTGCATTATCCATCAGCAGGCCCTTTGCAGTAAATGCCTGCCGTGTGACAATGTGATGTCTGTTGTAGTGAAATGCATCAACCAAATCAGATCCAGGGGCTTAAAGCACAGGAGGTTCCGTGCTTTTTTAGAGGAAATGGAGTCAGAATATGTAGATGTGCTCTATTTCACTGAGGTACGTTGGCTCAGCAGGGGAAATGTCCTGAAAAGATTTTTTGAGTTGAGAGAAATGAAAGCCTTCATGGAGAAGGATGGGAATGCTGTTTCTGAGTTGAGTGATCACAAATGGCTCATGGACTTAGCTTTTCTTGTTGACATCACACATAAGCTGAATGTACTAAACAAGATGTTAAAAGGCCCGGAGTAGCTTATCAGTGCTGCCTATGACAACATGAAAGCATTCTCCACAAAACTTGTGTTATGAAAATCCCAGCTCTCTCAGACAAACGTTTGCCATTTCTCAGCATGCAAGGAACTTGTGGGTGCAGGCATACCATTCAGTGGTGAGAAATATGTTGATGCTATTTTTAAGCTAGAGAAGGAATTTGATCACAGATTTGCAGATTTCAAAAAGCACAGAGCCACTTTCCAAATTTTTGTGGACTCCTTTTCCTTTGATGTGCAAGATGCCCCTCCTGTGCTTCAAATGGAGCTCACTGACCTGCAATGCAACTCTGATCTCAAAGCCAAGTTCAGGGAGATTAGTGGAAAAGCAGACATGCATGGGCAGTTTTTGAGAGAATTGCCCCCCAGCTTCCCTGATCTTTCCCGAATGTTCAAGCGCACCATGTGCCTTTTTGGGAGCACATATTTGTGTGAAAAGTTATTCTCCACATTGAACTTCAATAAGTCAAAGTACAGGTCTAGACTTAATGATGATCATCTTCAAGCATTACTGAGAGTCTCAACTGCTTCCTCTCTAAAGCCAAATGTGGTTCAGATTTGTGAGAAGAAGAGCTGTCAAGTCTCTGGCAGCAAGGAATAGGCAAAAGATGCCATGTTCAGCAGAACTGTTCATGATCTTCACTCAATGTTCTATTCATGTTCAGAAGAAATAATGAAAACTGTTAATAATGAAGTTTGAGGGCTTTTTCTTTTGTAAAATCCCTTTTGTGGCCCTGCCTCACCCCGACTTTGCCTCCTGCGGCCCCCATGGAAAATTGAGTTTGAGACCCCTGGGTTAGAGAAAGAGGGAAATGGGGGTCAGTGATGGTGGGAAAAGTTGCATTGGTGAAGGGTGGTGTACATTTAATGACTGAAACCCAACTCTGAATATTTTTGCAACCATGGTGCTTATATAAAGAATTAAAGGAAAAAAAATAAAGTTTCTATCTTTGAAAGAAAGCCAAAAAGAATGAAAAGAAAAAAGAATGAAAAGAATAAAAAGATAAAACAAAATAAAGAGAAATAATTGCAAAACACATATCTGAAAATATACAAAGAAATCTTAATTTTATTTATTTATTTATTTTTGGTTTTGGGGTCACACCCGGCAGCGCTCAGGGGTTACTCCTGGCTCTATGCTCAGAAATCGCTCCTGGCAGGCTCAGGGACCATATGGGATACCACGATTCAAACCACTGACCTTCTGCATGAAAGGCAAACGCCTTACCTCCATGCTATCTCTCTGGCCCAGAAATCTTAAAATTTAACAACAAAACAACCCAGATAAAAAGTGGCAAAAGGGCTGAAGCCATAGTACAGCAGGTAAGTAAGACACTTGCCTTGCACATAGCCAAGCTGGGTTTGATACTATATCCATATTGCCCCCTGCTCCCTGCTAGGAGTAATCCCAGAGAGAACCAAGAGTCAGTCCTAAGCACTGACAGGTGGCCCCTCAAAAAAAGTGGACAAAAAGGGGCTGAAGTTAATACAGAGTTTTAAAAGGTATTTGCTGTACATCCTAGTGACCTGTTTCTTATCCTCAGTACCACACACCAAGACTACCCTTGGGATGTTCAGAGATCCATGATTTGAACCCTGCTAGGTATGAGGCATGTGCTCGAGCACTTTGAGCTATCCTCCCCATTTTCTTAAGGAGCAATTTTCCATCCTTAAAATCAGATCCTGAGAGCATATTCCTGAGGTGAGCTCCACTATCCCAAATCCATACTTCAGCAAGCTGGGAATTCAGCTATACTTGTTTAGCCAAGTCATCACACCCAGTTTCTCATACTCTACAGCTGACCTCCCAAAGTACAATTAGCAAGGGAACCTGGCTATTACTGGTGGGACTGCTATCACTGGAGGGTTGCTCTGTCTGTCACTGAGGCTCCAGCAGCCTCCAGAAGCTCCTGCCTATAGTGACCTGAATGGCCACAGCCGAGCATGGATAGCATCCCTGAGTTTGGAGACCATGAACCCCTAAATGCCTGCCAGGTCCTCCTCTTTATTCCAATACAAAGATACCTTAGGTACTTGCATTTTTTTTTTTTGATTTTTGGGCCACACCCATTTGACGCTCAGGGGTTACTCCTGGCTATGTGCTCAGAAATCGCTCCTGGCTTGGGGGGACCATATGGGACACTGGGGGATCGAACCACGGTCCGTCCTACACTTAGCAAGGCAGACACCTTACCTCTAGCGCCACCTTCCCGGCCCCAGGTACTTACAATCTTGAGGTACAGTGTGTTTTGAGGATAACTAACATGATGCACAGTTCCTGAACAAGCCCTAATTATTGTATCTGCTGTCTAAATGTTGAAAATGTGCCCTCAAACACCCAAAATCTTAATTCTCAGGTCACCTACAGGCTTGTTCAAGTTTAGCAGAGACCTGCCACTGGACAATTGTGACATGCGCTCCTGGTCACTGTTCAGGTCTGCTTGGAATGCTAGGAATTAGTATTCCTAATTTGATGCCATCCAAATCTGGAGTCACAGGCTTTGCCAAACACTTACAATAAGTCACCAAAGGATACCACTTTGTTCCACATAACATTAGCACTATGGTTGCTGCATAGTACTGGGTTCACACAATTCAATGTTACAACTGTTACTGGGCATCTATAACTGCAACCTCTATGAAGGCCCACTGGGTTTTGTTTAAAAAAGAAAAAGAAAACCAAAAGGATTTGAATCAGAAAAGAAGTTAAACTATCATCTCTTGCACCTTTTATCAGAAGATTCTTATACCAAAGCCACTTACTCCTAAACACAAATTGTCCACAGACATCCAGATCCATACAAAATTCAAAGCCACAGTCCCTGCCTTGCACCCATCACCAACTGGCCTGATGCAATAAGGAGCCTCACCCCTATTCCTCAGTTAGCAACATACATAATAAAGAAACAGAGGAACCTACCCACAGATGAATGAGTAGAAAAGCAAGGGAAGACATTCAAGCACATCAGAATTTTCTAAGCTCCATTACTTTAAGAAAAACTTCAAAGTAATAAACCTAAGGGTTACAGAAATAAGGCCTTGTAAGCAGCTGATACTAATTTGATCCCCTGTACCAATTATGATCCCTAAAAAGACAGTCAAGAGTGAGTCCTGAGTAAGAGCCAGGTCCTTGAGCACCATGGAGTGTGATCCACAAACAAAATCAGAAAACAAAGTGAATAAAGAAAATGAATAGAAGATGACTTAAAATGTTAAAGTATGAGAAAAATTCCAACAGACATCACAAAGATATGGGCCAAGATAGCTCATACTGCTACAGTTCATGCCTGGCATGCAGAGAGTCCCATGCCAGATACAGAGAAATCATGAGCACAATAATAGTAGGAAACTCTGAACACCCTACTCTCACATTGACCGAATCAACAAGAAAAACATTAATACAAAAAAAATAGTCTTAAGTATGGAGATAAATAGCTGGGCTTAATAAACATTTATTGGGGGGCCGGAGCTGTGGCACAGCAGTAGGGCATTTGCCTTGCATGCGGCTGACCTAGGACGGACTGAGGTTCAATCACTTGGCATTCAATATGGTTCTCCAAGTCAGGAGGGATTTCTGAGTGCAGAGTAACCCCTGAGCGCTGCCAGATGTGAGTGCAGAGTAACCCCTGAGCGCCGCCAGATGTGGTCCAAAAACCAAAAAAAAAAAAAAAAAAAAAAAAAGAAAAAAAAGACTGAAATCATGTCAAGTATCCCTTCAAATCACAATGCTATAAAGGCAGAAATTAACCATTAAAAGAAAACCAGTAACAGGCCCGGAGAAATAGCACAGCGCCGTTTGCCTTGCAAGCAACCAATCCAGGACCAAAGGTGGTTAGTTCGAATCCTGGTGTCCCATATGGTCCCCCGTGCCTGCCAGGAGCTATTTCTGAGCAGCCAGCCAGGAGTAACCCCTGAGCAACACCGGATGTGGCCCAAAAACCAGAAAGAAAAAAAAAGAAAGAAAACCAGTATCAATTCAAACCTTTGGACATCAGCAACATCCTTAGAATATCTATTGCTCAAGAATGAAAAAAAAAAAAAATGAAAAAACCAAAGAAGTGGTAAAAGAAGTTCTGGAAACAAAGACATTAACTATAAAATATGAAAAATAGATTAGTGTAAAGTTCAAAGCTACTTGCACATGGCTTGCTTAAGGAAACATGGTTTGCATAAGGTAACAAGGCCTAAATAAATCATCTAATCTT